>NC_143042.1:44862500-45065000 GCF_057628025.1 Oncorhynchus mykiss | reverse complement strand
AAAGTATGATAGTGAGTGACTCACTCTGATCACAGTGCCTCCCGGTGAAGTTCTCTGGACAGGAGCACTCAAAGGAGCGTCTGTGGGGGACCAGAGTGCAGATGCCGCCATTTTGACAGGGATTCACCTGACACAGGTCTGTGAATCTGCGTGATGAGTGGACGAACACTGACACACATCAAACAAATACACAAGGAACTATATTAGTGAAAACATTAGTAAGAAACAGTATAGTACACCAGTAACATCAGAATATAGTATGTACCAATTTTGCCGTGATTAGCTTTAAAGCTGTAAGAGAACATTTGGAAAACACACTAAGATTCAGACGGATTGAAAAATAGTCCATGCTTATGCATACCACTACTATAAATAGCAGGAAATGTGTATCTAAGGTTTTATAGATACATACACAGAGACAATAGAGACTTAGTAGACCATGAAGTCTTGTCCACAGTTTCTACAGAAATGACCTCTTACCACTGGGTTGAGTGGTCACAGCTGCACAGTATCCCCACAGAAAATCCCGATCAAAGTTGTGCGTCAGAGAACACCTATGATTCAGAAATAAAAACATTCCTGTAAAGCACTCACAGCAGTTTCAACTTAGCCATTGAGATCAAGGAGTCAGATAGCAAATCAACAGCGCATTGACAACTAGCAGTCACCTGGGTAAGAACTGTGAGTATACTAAAATGGACCCTTATTCCTCAGAAAGCTGTATGTCTCAGTAAGTAGCACTGTACTTACAGGACGTGGGTTTGAAACTGATACCATATTTAATAATGACTGTCTTTAATATTTATTGAGGAGAATGTCCTAATAATGTTGCACTTCTTTAATCCTTTTTGGACAAAAATGATATCCACCCATCCATCCACACCCACTAACTAAAACCTCATCCATTAGAAAAACCCAATACACCAAACCCAATACATTGGGTTTAAAAAACCTTTGGGAAAAAAAACTAAGGGATAATGTCCTTCCAGTGGCTGAGGTTCTAAGAGGACACACACACACACACACACACATACACCCTCACACACGCACATATACACCCTTACACACGCACACATACACCCTCACACACACACACACACACACACACACACACACACACACACACACACACACACACACACACGCACACATACACCCTCACACACGCACACACACACATACACATACACCCTCACACACGCACACATACACCCTCACACACCCTCAAAATCCCTCACAGTTAAAGATGAGCCAGCATTTGGCTCTTGCTGTTATTTGAGAACTGAGTGGAAGATGGCAAGAACACCATCCATATTGAATTACATCCTAGTTGTTCATACTTGCAGACGCCTGTAGCCCTGTCATAGCCTGAGTGGATTTACCCGGCAGCCGCAGCGCAGTTCCACAGATGATGACCTATATCATAGCACTTCCTGTCCAAAAGCTGTGGTTATGAGACACACATCTGTGGTCTCGTCGTTTTCACAATACAAGAGTTTAATCAAAACAAGTAAAGACTGTAATTTCAGACGCGACATCATTGATATACACCATTAAACCAGTGGTGGAAAAAGTACCCAATTATCATACTTGAGTAAAAGTAAAAGATACCTTAATGGAAAATAGCTCAAGTAAAAGTCACCCAATAAAATTCTACTTGAGTAAAAGTCTAAAAGTATTTGGTTTAAAATATACTTAAGTATCAAAAGAAAATGTAATTACTACATTATACTTAAGTATAAAAAGTAAAAGTATAAATCATTTCAAATTCCTTATATTAAGCAAACCAGACGGCACCAATTTCCGGATAGCCAAAGGTACACTCCAACATTCAGACATAATTTACAAACAAAGCATGTGTGTTTAGTGAGTCTGCCAGATCAGAGGCAGTAGGGAGGACCAGAGATGTTCTCTTGATAAGTACGTGAATTGGACAGTTTTCCTTTCCTGCTAAGCATTCAAAATGTAAAGAGTACTTTTGGGTGTCAAGGAAAATATTTAGAGTAAAAAGTATAATATTATCTTTAAGGAATGTAGTGAAGTAAAAGTAAAAGTAGTCAAAGATATAAATAGTAAAGTAAAGTACAGATACCCCAAAAAACTACTTAAGCAGTACTTTAAAGTATTTTTACTCAAGTAGTTTACACCACTGATTTAAACCATTAACTCAGGTTATTAAACCAGAGTAACCGTGTTATAAACATGTTATAGCATATAGCATATTCATTACAGTTTATGGTGAATAAATTAGCAGTGCTGACTAGTGATGACATATTAGGTCATTTTTAAGATTAGGTCACATAGTGATTAGCTCGTGGAATATTGCATACAGTCACCTCATTGTGTTGTAGAGCAATTCCCCTTGGATTAATGAGGACTATAATTAAGTCATTATATTTATTATAGTAATATAAGGTATTGAGATGGAGGGTCTTTGTGTGTGTGTATGCGTGAGTGTCTTTATGCGTGTATGATTGTGTCACCTCACCAGTCAACAAATCTGTCGTTCTGCCCCTGAACAAGGCAGTTAACCCACTGTTCCTAGGCCGTCATTGAAAATAAGAATTTGTTCTTAACTGACTTGCCTAGTTAAATAAAGGTAAAATAAAATAAACAAAAAATAACTGAGAAACCCCTTTTGAGTGTACAAGAGTGAGGTATCTCTTTAAGTAATGGAAATGTGTGGCAATGTTGTGTTGTGTGTATTTGGTTGAAGTGGTTGTGTCTCCAAAACAGTGGATACTAGAGTGACTAACAATAAGCTGAGATGACTGACACTGGACTCACCAAGGTCTGGATGAACTGATGGTGATACAGTGGTGGTGAATGCTTCCTCCTTGACGGAACGGGAACTTACATTCTTTCCTATCTACTGTAAGAACTGGATCCACAGAAACAGGGTTAGATAAATATGGTTATCATCAGTACAAGTCATCACATTTTATTATACACATATTCTAGTGGTCAATTCTGCATTCTCTGCAAGAAAACGAAAAATAATTTCAACTTTTTTCATTAAGTTTGCAGTACAAGATCAAGTTCGAAGTAAAAATCATATTCAAAGTAAAAACTCTAAAACAAAACCACTTTGTGGCAGAATAGAGGCAATTGAATGTGAATATGCTAATGAACAACCAGGTGTTCTCCCATGGCGTCAGAGGGACAATGAATCCTTTGAGTTTGACAGTGGCTCCAGCCAGGACCCAATTAAGTTATATTACTGTGGAGGCCCAGTAGAAGGGCAGCATAAATCTCATAACTTCATCCTTCCCTTAGACAGCCTAATCATTGTTCTGGTATGAAAAGAGATGTGGACCCTTAACACAAACTGAATATTACTGTATTCCTACTGCATCTACGAATGAGATCATTATCTCTGAGTTCTTGATTGGTTAAATGGTTGGTGGGCTGTATTGTACAATTGTGTAAAGTTATTATACAAACAAAATATTTAAACATTTCATGAACAAAGAGGCCTACAGGATAGTGAAAATTACGCACAAAGCTGTAATCAATCAAACAGGTGCTTTATGTTGTTAACGTGAATAGGAAATAATTACCTTTATGACTATTTTCGTTCCCATTTCTCGTACGTAACGTTTCATATCCAGGGAGTACCATTCGCTGTTATCAAAGTGAAACAAAGTTAAAGTAATGAATTGTTCGTTTACTTTGTTTCCAAATTACGCACGTAAAAATATGCCTCTTCAAACGGTTCACTGGTTGCGCTCTATCACTGCAATAATTGTAAGAAATAACTGTTTTTAAATTCGCTTACCGTCCGTGCACTGAGGACATACGGTAGGAAAAGTAACACAAAGTATAGCATCATAATATTTTAGCTTGTTTGGTCGTTGACTTAGATATCATGCGCAAGCAAAATGTTTTGAAGTAAATTTCCTGAAGCAGGTCCGTTAGATAAACGTTGTCACGTCTTATCTGTCAACTCCAGAGAACTCCGTCTGCTTTTGGTCATTGAGAACGTGGGAAATCCTGCAAGAGCGATACTGTCCTCTGTAAACTCAAACTCTATTGGGTAGATCAATTTGGTCATTAGACAGACTTTTCGGTTATGGTCATTATTCTACGCAAAACATCGAACGTTTTCCCTCACGACACGCCCACGATGAAACCTGCAATATCTTGAAAGAGCGGATCTTTTGATGTAATGGAAAGTAACCTTTTGGCAGATGGGGGCGGGTGACGGTGCCGGATCCCTCCTCTCGATCTGAGCTTGGTCGCCATGCAGCGTCCCAGAGTTGTAAACATTCCAAGTGCGGCGTGCTGTGGCAAGAATACCCACTGTCCCATAACCAAGCCTCTAATTTTCCAAGGTTGCAATATTTGACATCCCTGCAGATGCTATAGTAAATTACACAATGAGACCTAGTCTTACAGGATTTCTGACAGTTTACAAGACCGGTAAAAAAAAAAGTGGGTTATAATGTGCAGCTCAAATATGAAATTGTTCACTTTAATGATAACTAACACTGTTAATAATTTACCAACTGGGCAAACAGACTGAGAAGACCAAACAAACCAAAGAGAATTTTGGAATGTGAAAATCTTATAAACCAAATGATAAGGGTTTTACAGGTCTATGTTTGAATCAGGTTTGGTAATAAGGATTTGCATTCTAAAAATGTTTTATTTCAAGCTAAATTAATAATTAAAGGGGCAATCTGAGATTTGTACATCTATTGTTGAATGAAATGATATACACAATCGTTCAAAAGTTTGGATTCACTTAGAAATGTTCTTGTTTTCCATGAAAACATGCATGAAATGAGTTGCAAAATGAATAGGAAATATAGTCAAGATGTTGACAAGGTTATAAATAAGGATTGTTAATTGAAGCTGAGCTTTGGAGCTGTGCTTTGGGTCATTGTCCTGTTGTAGGAGGAAATTGGCTCCAATTAAGCGCCGTCCACAGGGTATGGCGTTGCAAAATGGAGTGATAGCCTTCCTTCTTCCAGATCCCTTTTACCCTGTACAAGTCTCCCACTTTACCACCACCAAAGCACTCCCAGACCATCACATTACCTTCACCATGCTTAACAGATGGCATCAAGCACTCCTTCAGCATCTTTTTATTTTGTATGTGTCTCACGAATGTTCTTCTTTGTGATCCGAACACCTCAAACTTAGATTAATCTGTCCATAACACTTTTTTCCCAATCTTCCTCTGTCCAGTGTCTGTGTTATTTTGCCAATCTTTTCTTTTTATTGGCCAGTCTGAGATATGGCTTTTTCTTTGCAATTCTACCTAGAAGGCCAGCTTCCCAGAGTCACCTCTTCACTGTTGACGTTGAGACTGGTGTTTTGCGGGTACTATTTAATGAAGCTGTCAGTTGAGGACTTGTGAGGCGTCTGTTTCTCAAACTAGACACTCTAATGTTCTGTGAAGGGAGTAGTCCCTTGTGAAGGGAGTAGTTGTGTGTGTGCGTGTGCTTGCACCCTTTTTGTGTGTGCATGTGTCTATGCGTGCGTGTGTTTATGTCTGTGTGATTGTGTCACCCCAACCAGTCAATAACTGGGAAACCCCTTTTGAGTGTACAAGAGTGAGGTACCTCTTTGAGTAATGGAAACATGTGGCAATGTTGTGTTGTGTGTATTTGGTTGAAGTGGTTGTTTGTTTCTCCAAAACACTGGATACTAGAGTGACTAACAATTAACTGAGATGACTGACACTGGACTCACCAATGTCTGGATGAACTGATGGTGGTACAGTGGTGGTGAATGCTTTCTCACTGATAGAATGGGAACTTACATTATTTCCTAACTACTGTAAGAACTGGATCCACAGAAACAGGGTTAGATACATATGGTTATCATCAGCACAAGTTATGCACCGGGGCCTCCCACTCCTCTTTCAATTCTGGTTAGAGACAGTTTGCTATGTTCTGTGAAGGGAGTAGTACACCTCTTTGTACGAGATCTTCAGTTTCTTGGCAATTTCTCGCATGGAATAGCCTTCATTTCTCAGAACAAGAATAGACTGATGAGTTTCAGAAGAAAGTTCTTTGTTTCTGGCCATTTTTAACCTGTAATCGAACCCACAAATGTTGATGCTCCAGATACTAAACTAGTCTAAAGAAGGCCAGTTTTATTGCTTCTTTAATCAGGACAACAGTTTTCAGCTGTGCTAACATAATCGCAAAAGGATTTTCTAATGATCAATTAGCCTTTTAAAATGATACATTTGGATTAGCTAACACAACGTGCCATTGGAACACAGGAGTGAGGGTTGCTGATAATGAATGGGCCTCTGTATGCCTACAGTATGTAGATATTCCATAAAATATCTGCCATTTCCAGCTACAATAGTTATTTACAACATTAACAATGTCTCCACTGTATTTTTTTATCAATTTGATGTTATTTTAATGGACATAAAAAATGGCTTTTCTTTTAAAAACAAGGACATTTCTAAGTGACCCCAAACTTTTGAACAGTAGTATATACAGTCGTGGCCAAAAGTTTTGATAATGACACAAATATTAAGTCTGCTGCTCCAGTTTGTATAATGGAAATTTACATATACTCCAGAATGTTATGAAGAGTGATCAGATGAATTGCAATTAATTGCGAAGTCCCTCTTTGCCATGCAACATTTCCACTGCATTTCAGCCCTGCCACAAAAGGACCAGCTGACATCATGTCAGTGAATCTCTCGTTAACACAGGTGTGAGTGTTGAAGAGGACAAGGCTGGAGATCACTCTGTCATGCTGATTGAGTTTGAATAACAGACTGGAAGCTTTGCACAAAAAGGGCTTCACAGGCAAGGATATTGTTGCCAGTAAGATTGCACCTAAATCAACCATTTATCAGATCATCAAGAACTTCAAGGAGAGCGGTTCAATTGTTGTGAAGAAGGCTTCAGGGCGCCCAAGAAAGTCCAGCAAGCGCCAGGACCGTCTCCTAAAGTTGATTCAGCTGCAGGATCGGGGCACCACCAGTACAGAGCTTGCTCAGGAATGGCAGCAGGCAGGTGTGAGTGCATCTGCACGCACAGTGAGGCGAAGACTTTTGGAGGATGGCCTGGTGTCAAGAAGGGCAGCAAAGAAGCCACTTTTCTCCAGGAAAACATAATGGACAGACTGATATTCTGCAAAAGGTACAGAGATTGGACTGCTGAGGACTGGGGTAAAGTAATTTTCTCTGATGAATTCCCTTTCCGGTTGTTTGGGGCATCTGGAAAAAAGCTTGTCTGGAGAAGACAAGGTGAGCGCTACCATCAGTCCTGTGTCATGCCAACAGTAAAGCATCCTGAGACCATTCATGTGTGGGGTTGCTTCTCAGCCAAGGGAGTGGGCTCGCTCACAATTTTGCCTAAGAACACAGCCATGAATAAAAAATGGTACCAACACTTCCTCTGAGAGCAACTTCTCCCAACCATCCAGGAACAGTTTGGTGACGAACAATGCCTTTTCCAGCATGATGGAGCACCTTGCCATAAGGCAAAAGTGATAACTAAGTGGCTCGGGGAACAAAACATCAATATTTTGGGTCCATAGGGAGGAAACTCCCCAGACCTTAATCCCATTGAGAACTTGTGGTCAGTCCTCAAGAGGCGGGTGGACAAACAAAACCCCCAAAATTCTGACAAACTCCAAGCATTGATTATGCAAGAATGGGCTGTCACCAGAAGTTAATTGACAGCATACCAGGGCGGATTGCAGAGGTCTTGAAAAAGAAGGGTCAACACTGCAAATATTGACTCTTTTCATCAACTTCATGTAATTGTCAATAAAAGCCTTTGACACTTGTGAAATTCTTGTAATTAAACTTCAGTATTCCATATTAACATCTGACAAAAATATCTAAAGACACTGAGGCAGCAAACTTTGTGAAAATTAATATTTGTGTCATTCTCAACATGTTTGGCCACGACTGTAGCCATTGATTCTTGAATAATATAACTTAGAAATGCCTCGTGAGTTTAGTTCGTCTAACATACCCCCATCAGGTGGGGCTGTTTGAAATCCCAGGTTGCCCCTTTAATTTAATCCTTCAATATATGACTCTTTACCATACAGAAATCAAAATGACTAACGACAAGAGGCTTCCATTCTGGAATTATAAAGGTAGGCATGTTTATTGGGTGGAATTTGAACAACAACCAAACATGAAGGCAATCATAATACTGTAATGGTACATTTACAGATATGAAGATGGATCATATATTGTTCCCAATGAAAGCGTGGAATATATATATATATATATATATATATATATATATATATATATATATATATATATATATATATATATATATATATATTTTTTAACCTTTATTTAACTAGGCAAGTCAGTTAAGAACAAATTCTTATTTACAATGACAGCCTAGGAACACTGGGTTAACTGCCTTGTTCAGGGGCAGAACGACAGATGTTTACCTTGTCAGCGCGGGGATTCAATCGAGCAACCTTTCGGTTACCTGGCCAGCGCTCTAACCACTAGGCTACCTGCCGACTAGAATAATACAGTAAAATGTACTAGAGTTGCGAGGAGTTTCTCGTGTTCCTACAATTTGTGAATCCTATCTTCTCATCCAGCTGAAAGAGGTTAAGTTCCATATCCCCTGCCTTGCAGTACCTGCAGTATCAACAACCATGTTTTAAACAAGGTCGCCTATCCTTTGATAAATTCCCAAACAGTAGGTTATTACCAAATTGTTCATCAATCTGAACTGGCAATTCATTTTCTTTTCATGTATACCCACTAAACACACACCAGAGTAATGTTAAATAATACAATATATATCACCAAAACAATTATTATACATTCTATCAGTTCTGGAGTGAAAATCAATAGCTTTTTGCGGTTAAAGTCCCTCGTTTGTCAAGTAAGTTCCTGTTTGAACAGACAGTGACTCAAGCTTGGAAAGTGCTGGTGAAGGTTGCTCAGCCTCAGAACTCACACGATTGTGGCCTTGTACATGTCAGTGTTGGAGTCTTGGATCCCCTCTGATTGGTCGGGGGCGTTGAGGGGCACCTGGGAGGTCTTCATCCGGCTTTGGCACTGCCGGAGCTCAGTGGCATACCCTTGGAAACTGAGGCTGAGCTCGGAGTCTTCTCCCCGGATGATGGTGACCTCCCCCACCTTATCTCTCTCCTCCCCCTCCTCCTCCCCCTCCTCTAGACACACTCCCTCCACATCCATCACCTCCTGTAGGGCAGGCTGAGAGCGGAGTGCTCCAAGATATGGCGCCCTCTTGTGGGAGCGGTCAAGAGCACATGCTCTTTTTCTTCTCTCTGGGTAAAGAAGGGAGAGATGGGAGAATTAGTAATAGAAGGATGTGCCATTGGAAGAATCTCAATTGCATTCTCCTAGAGTCCTCTCTCCTCGCCTCCTCAAAAACCCATTGGGGGAGAAGGTCAGAGGAGCGGGACCTCTGGCTTTCCCATTTGAGAAGACGGTGAGGAGAGAGGACGCGAGGAGTATGCAATTGAGATTCTCCAACTGTGTTCCAGCTGAAGTATTTGCCACAGTGGTCAACAAAGAGGATAAGTACCAATATTCCACAGCCTTGAGGCCTCCAATCTACCATAAATTGGTTAATATAATTGCTACTCAGTGTTGGGGAGCAGTAAACTACATGTAGTTCAACTAGTAATGGAACTACAATTTCCAGTTGCTTGGTGGTAGTTGAACTATATTCCAATCTTAGTAGTGTTTTCAGTAGTTAACAACTTTCTAGGCATGTAGCGGTTTAACCTACTACTGAACTATACACTACTAAGAAAATAATACATACAGTGCCTTGCAAAAGTATTCGGCCCCCTTGAACTTTGCGACCTTTTGCCACATTTCAGGCTTCAAACATAAACATATAAAACTGTATTTTTTTGTGAAGAATCAACAACAAGTGGGACACAATCATGAAGTGGAACGACATTTATTGGATATTTCAAAAAAATTTAACAAATCAAAAACTGAGAAATTGGGCGTGCAAAATTATTCAGCCCCTTTTCTTTCAGTGCAGCAAACTCTCTCCAGAAGTTCAGTGAGGATCTCTGAATGATCCAATGTTGACCTAAATGACTAATGATGATAAATACAATCCACCTGTGTGTAATCAAGTCTCCGTATAAATGCACCTGCACTGTGATAGTCTCAGAGGTCCGTTAAAAGCGCAGAGAGCATCATGAAGAACAAGGAACACACCAGGCAGGTCCGAGATACTGTTGTGAAGAAGTTTAAAGTCGGATTGGGATACAAAAAGATTTCCCAAGCTTTAAACATCCCAAGGAGCACTGTGCAAGCGATAATATTGAAATGGAAGGAGTATCAGACCACTGCAAATCTACCAAGACCTGGCCGTCCCTCTAAACTTTCAGCTCATACAAGGAGAAGACTGATCAGAGATGCAGCCAAGAGGCCCATGATCACTCTGGATGAACTGCAGAGATCTACAGCTGAGGTGGGAGACTCTGTCCATAGGACAACAATCAGTCGTATATTGCACAAATCTGGCCTTTATGGAAGAGTGGCAAGAAGAAAGCCATTTCTTAAAGATATCCATAAAAAGTGTTGTTTAAAGTTTGCCACAAGCCACCTGGGAGACACACCAAACATGTGGAAGAAGGTGCTCTGGTCAGATTAAACCAAAATTGAACTTTTTGGCAACAATGCAAAATGTTATGTTTGGCATAAAAGCAACACAGCTGAACACACCATCCCCACTGTCAAACATGGTGGTGGCAGCATCATGGTTTGGGCCTGCTTTTCTTCAGCAGGGACAGGGAAGATGGTTCAAATTGATGGGAAGATGGATGGAGCCAAATACAGGACCATTCTGGAAGAAAACCTGATGGAGTCTGCAAAAGACCTGAGACTGGGACGGAGATTTGTCTTCCAACAAGACAATGATCCAAAACATAAAGCAAAATCTACAATGGAATGGTTCAAAAATAAACATATCCAGGTGTTAGAATGGCCAAGTCAAAGTCCAGACCTGAATCTAATCGAGAATCTGTGGAAAGAACTGAAAACTGCTGTTCACAAATGCTCTCCATCCAACCTCACTGAGCTCGAGCTGTTTTGCAAGGAGGAATGGGAAAAAATGTCTCTCGATGTGCAAAACTGATAGAGACATACCCCAAGCGACTTACAGCTGTAATCGCAGCAAAAGGTGGCGCTACAAAGTATTAACTTAAGGGGGCTGAATAATTTTGCACGCCCAATTTTTCAGTTTTTGATTTGTTAAAAAAGTTTGAAATATCCAATAAATGTCGTTGCATTTCATGATTGTGTCCCACTTGTTGTTGATTCTTCACAAAAAATACAGTTTTATATCTTTATGTTTGAAGCCTGAAATGTGGCAAAAGGTCAAAGTTCAAGGGGGCCGAAATACTTTCGCAAGGCACTGTAAGTGAATCATAGATGACACAATAATACATTGTCACTTGAAACAAATAGTTTTTGAGTTTAATAGGCTAAATTACATTCTGTTAACATATAAGACCAAAGTAAACTGTTCTTGCAGTTTGTAAGATGACAATTGTTGATGACAATTCAGATTACAATTTTTCACAAAGTAGTTTGGATGTAGTGGACTACTTTTTCAAAGTAACTTTTAACATTTAAGTAAACTATGTTTTAAGGGTAGCGTTAGTATGGCTTCCCCAAAACTGTTGCTAATGATTCACCAACGGTTTACTGCAGTGCATGTGGTATGTATGACTTGTCTAACACCTCCCTTGTCTAATATACAAAGTCTTTCAGAGGATATGATCATCCATGTTATAATCAGTGTAAAACAGAGTCATAGGGCCACCAGTGCTTTTCCACTGAGCAAACACTGATTGAGTCAACTTCATTTAAATTAAATAACATTGAACCAACGTGGAATAGATGCTGAATTGACATCTGTCCCCAGTGGGTTGTCTTGACATACGACCTTTTTTGATGGTAGAGAACAAAAAGAGTGAACAGCGGAACCAAGGGGGAGGGGAGAAAATCCAGACACAACCTTTTAAGAAACCCTCCGGAAGAGCTTTTCCCGTCTCCATTATGATGGAGCTCTGACCCTTGAAATGCAGTATGTCCATTGAGCTGATCTCAGAGCAGTGACCCGTAGGTGACAAAGCATCAGGCTCAGAGTATTTTGGCTTGATGGCTTCTGGTCCAGGACCAGTTCAGATAATTGCGCCCTATGATTTAACAACATGAAACCATCTCAACCATAACAAGGGCTATGCATGCCTTTCAGCTTGTCTGCTTAGCTTCAAAAGAACAAACTGACACTGTTTAACTTATTGGTTATTCATTAGGTCCACTGTGTACCGTGCTAAACTACTATGGTCTAGACGTGTTGGATGTCAACCAAACGTGGCACTTGTGCAAAAACTGAGCAGTGTTGCATTGATATGAGTGTTGCATTGATATGAGTGTTGCATTGATATGAGTGTTGCATTGATATTGATACACTGTCAAACAGAGGTACATAATACAGAACTTTATCAAAGGTGCATTTTTAGATCCAGATTGAAGTCTGTAGTCAGAATGGAGCTGTGTCACTATGGCCATGGTACATTTCAGTGAGTTTGTTTTGCTGTATTTTTATCTTGACAAGTGTTGACAAGAGTGACTATCACAGATGGAGAACGAATATATGCACTGAAGCCAGTGTACGTAATGAGACATCACATTAGAACAATTGGTTCTAGAGCGCGCTGACTCATTCAGTTCCGCTGTAACACTTCTCTATGATCCTGAGAGAGTGCGAGTCGAGTCCAAAGCTGCAGATGTAGGATCTGAATTTGATCACTCTTTTGTTGCTGAGAATGTTCCTACAAAGTAGGAAGTGAGGGTTCCAGAGCGAGAAGATAGTTGATTTATGAAACCAATCCTGTAGTGAAACAAATGATGATGCTACATCTGTAACTGTGATATTACAGTTCCAATGAGTAATACTTCTCCTCATCCCTCCTGTGGCCCTTAAACAAGAGGTCTAGGTGACTCCAACACATACACCCTCTGAGCTCCTACGCCTCTGATTCACAGAATAGATGCAGTATTATAAACACATCCTCCACGTCGTTCCCATTCTCACAGCTGAACACACACAGCAACCTCTTTGCCAAGCTTGGGCCTACTTAAAAAGTTGATGTGCTCAAAATTGTCTCATGAAGCTACTTCAAATAATAGTCAACATCAAATTATTACAGTGAGAATTATAAGTAAGTATATTGAGCGATTGAAGTGGTTTGGAATAAACGTCTAGCTCTAATTAAGGAGTTGAGCTAAGAGGTGTAATTCTTGTCTTAGCACTGCTGTTAACATGAGCCTGCTGGCTGTCTGTCAGGTGTCTTCTGTCAATGTCCTAGGGCACCACACTAGCCCAGACAGACCAGCTCTCCCCAGGGCCAGTTTGGAACAGAACCAGCCGCACAGCTCAGACTGGCTGAGATCAGCCCCAAGGCCCCCTGGTTACTGCCAGATTGATGATAAGACAGACTGAGGGTCAGCCGTATCCAGCTTTCAGGTGTGTCAGCCAGACTGCTTCCCAATGTTCCCTACATAGTGGAATACTTTTGACCAGGGCACTATATGGAGAATAGGTTGCCATTCGGGACGCAGACAGTGAAATCTAAAGTGAGATGAAAGCCACCACGTCCCTCAGGCACACAATCCTCACAGGATTCACAGAATTCTGAATCATTTTAAGCTATTGTTAATTTTTGGGCGGTATTACGATTGTCACCTTTTCATTTTGTTGTTATGGTGCAGTGGGATGAACGCTAAGCCCTGTGCCTAAGTGGTTGATTGCATTTGAAAGTATAAAAGCTGTTCTAAATTCTGGATATGGGCAATGACAAATAAGTCCCATTTATGCAAAGTTTGTGTGAGAAGCCAATGATATCACAAATTTTTAGAATCAGGACCAATCGCTATACAAATCAAATCAAAATGTTTTTGTCATACGCTTCGTAAACAACAGGTGTAGACTAACAGTGAAATGCACTTGCTATGATAAATACAGTAAAAATATGATAACCAAACCACGGCGTCAAATGTTATGCATTGGTTCTTTACTATGACTAGACAACTGAATAGTTTTGAGCTCATCCTCGAACACCCAAGATGAGGTTATTGCCTTAAATGGTGGTGGAGGAACAGTTATACTATATACTGTTGCCCTCTAGTGGCCAAAATAATTAATTAAACAAATAATGACCAATACGTGTTTATCTGACCAGCTGCACAACCATCATTTGATTTGACATGGAAAGGAAACACATAATTAAGATATCTAGCAGATTATACAGTATATTTGAGTTATTATAACGGTAAATGTATCTCAACAGAACACACTCATGAGGTCAAATTGATTGATATTTCAAATGTTAGGTTGGAGTGACCCTAGCAGACCTGTGTTTGGTTTTTCAACATAAGTTTACATTAATGCTGTAGTCAGGGATTGAGTTGGGATATCCTATAGGAGCTGACCTCAGAATCTCTCTGTCTGAGTCTGTTGATGCCATCATGCCAACTCCCTGTCACACTCATTGTCATGCAAGCATGTTTGGCTGGACAATGACAGGAATGGGGTTGGCAAGAGCACAAACACTAGGGCCTACCTGTAGTCGGTAACAGCTGGAAGACGTTGCTTTAACTGGGACATATGTTTGAGTTACAGCTGGGGTTTCTGTGTTTGTATGAGAACATCACTAGCTTTTTCATCCTATTTTTTTAACCTTTATTTAACTAGGCAAGTCAGTTAAGAACAAATTGTTATTTACAATGATGGACTACCCAGGCAAAGCTGGGCTAATTGTGCGGCGCCCTATGGGACCCCCAATCACGGCCAGATGTGATGCAGCCTGGATACGAACCAGGTACTGCAGTGACACCTCTTGCACTGAGATGCAATGTCTTAGACCACTGTGCCTTAGACCACTGTGCCTTAGACCACTGTGCCATTCGGGAGCCCAAAACTTGAACAGATATTAGTTAATTAACATCTAAGCCAAATTGGAAGTGAACTTCATTCCTCTGTTATAATAGGTGAACTCCATTCCACTCTTATACGTAAACCCCAGTGAACATAAAGCCTTGGCTCCTAGTTAGATGAATCCTTTGGTTTGTAATATATGGCGTCTGTTAACCTGCGGAAAACACTTTCTCCAGCAGAGAATGGTAGTCTTGACATTAGCCATAACATAAACTAACAGAGGAATGATTTCATTTCTACTCATCCCACTGATTATTAAGAAGACAGTAGTTTGATTGACTGTAGTCAATCAGTAGTTCGATTGAGTGTGAGATGATTGCATTTATATGTAAAGTAATGATACAACATCTAATTATTTGAGTTTACTCAGAAATGTGCCTGATGCACTGCATACAATTATTTCCCTCTGATGATGTGTCAATTTGTCTTTTTTAAAGGTCAAAGGTAATTCATTCCAGGTCATCATAATGTGACAGAAAGATGTTACCTTTCAGATGTACTGTCACTAATTGTGTGCATGCCGCGTTCCTCCATGCAGACAGATGCATACTGGCTGTCGTGCATACAGATGCGTACTGGCTGTCGTGCATACAGATGCGTACTGGCTGTCGTGCAAGCAAGAACATTCTGCAAGGCACAGGTAAAGAACATAAATACTGCATGCATAATAAATAATAAAAATTATACGCATTTACATGCAGGGACTTTCTGTTTAGCTTGGAGCGGGCAGTGAGTGAGAGTGAGAGCGAGAGAAAATGACAGAGACAGAGAGAGAACAACCCCCCCCCCCCCCCCCACACACACAAAAATAGCAACAGTTTCTCTCTGCAGCAGCACAGTCAACTGATGCAAGGCGGACCTGTTACCATGGTTCCCAATGTGGCAGAATCAGGCTGATGCACTTAGTAACCAGAAAAGACGAGCAGAGAGAGACTCTGTGAGTCTTATTCTACCCACTCGTATCATCCTGTGTACACATATCACCTTACAGATATCTATTGACAGAGCCATTTAGAAAAGGTCAGGGCTAGACACGTCGTGTCCTCCGGAGTGACGGACTTTGAAGTGTGCCACCCTTTGAGCTGCAGGCATGGGTTAAAATTAATTTATTTTCATTCAAATACTTCAATGTTTTGATTGAGCCTGCCTGGAGTGCTAGATGGATGCACTTCAGAAGACTATTCCATTGGTTTGCACTTTGGGGACTATTCCATTGGTTCTACTGCGTCAGACAAGTTTCATCAAGCACATGCTTAAGTATTTGAAACAAAATTAATTCTATTTGAACCCAGGTCAGATGCTGAAAACACTTTTTTGCTTTATATCCTCTGCCATATCATGTTTCAAGAGTTTCCTGTCTAACATAACACAGAGGGTGTTCTTTAATGGAAGCCTCTCTAACATAAACCAGGTATAGTTTGGCATACCTCAAGGTAGCCATCTTGGCCCCTTACTTTTTTCAATTTTTACTAATGACCTACCACTAGCATTAAGTAAAGCCTGTGTGTTTATGTACGCTGATGACTCAACATTATATATGTCAGCTACCACAGCAAGTGAAATCACTGCAACACTTAACAAAGAGCTGCAGTCAGTTTTAGAATGGGTGGCTAGTAATAAGCTAGTCCTAAATATGTATAAAAAATGAAAATAATTTTATTTGGGACAAAAAATTTGCTAATCCCTAAACCTCATCTAAATCTTGTAATGATAAAGAGGCAATTGAGCAAGTTTAGGAGATTGCTGGGTATAACGCTTGATTGTAAACTGACATGGTAAAAACATATAAGTCAAAACATATAGGTCAAAACATATAGGTTGTTGCTCTGCTTTCTTGACATCATAATCCACAAAACACACCTGGACTACTGCCCAGTTATGTGGTCAAGTGACACAAAGAAGTGCATAGGCAAATTACAGTTGGCCCAGAACAGAGCAGCATGGCTGGCCCTTAAATGTACACTGACGGCTAATATCAATAACATGCATGTCAATCTCTCCTGAATCAAAGTAGAGGAGGGATTGACTGCATCACTACTTGTCTTTGTGAGAGGTATTGACACGTTGAAATTACCGAACTGTCTATTCAAACCGCTAACACACAACTCAGACACCCATACATACAGCACAAGGCATACCACCAGGGGTCTCTTCACAGTCCCCATATCCAGAACATACTCTGGGAAAGTGCACAGTACTACGTAGATGCGTGACTACATGCCTCTTCGTAGTAATTCAAGTGAGCAGTTCAATTTTTGGGGGATAAAACCTCACCTCAAAACACGGACAGTAAAGAGATACACACACACACACACACAGACACCCTGCATACAAACACATTGTAATATTGCTGTATTGTAGTATTGTACATTTGTAATTAGAGAGTAATAATGTCCTGTATGATGTATTGTTTTATTTATGACGTAGGCTGTTGTTTTGTTTTAATATAATTGTTTAAAACCTGTTTGAACCCAGGAAGAGTTGCTGCTGCCTTGGAAACAGCTAATGGGGATCCTAATACATACTAAATAGATGAGCTGAGACATGTAAACACCTTATGTAATTCTAGCTGTCTTGCTTTTTTTTAGCTGTACAGTTCTTCAACCAGCACAGCTGGATAAGGCTCACTTTTAAATTGGGATTTCAAAGTGTGTTGTTATTATTCAAATAGGTGTTTGAACACCAGTGAGACACCTAGACTACGGTAAAATCACACAGATAAACTGGCTAACACTGACTCTGCGTCATGGCAAACTACCAGTTGCAGATAATAATGCTGGTGATTGTGATCGATTCCCATCGCTGCTCATTCTGTTTTGACAGACTAACCCACCCCAATAAAGATAGACATTAGATAGTGAATGATAACAGGCTAAACTAGATTCATTTGGGACTGTTGTGGTAGCGTGCACTCAATCAGAGCATGCAAAATAATTGGAAACTCTAAAACCGCAATTATCAGGAGTTAGTTGACTGCATTCACCAACTTCTCTGGCTCACCACAACTATCAACCTCACTTAAAGGTCCTACTGTATATAGTGGAGAACGAGAAACTGACCAGTGGGTTTGTTGTATGGGAAATGAAAATCCAGGAGTGATACAGATATACACGGCTCATACTAAAAGCATTATACATTAGATGAGGTACATTACAGTAAATGCATTTTTTCCCCCAGAAATCCTGGTTGGAATATTCCTGGAATCAAGAAGAAATAATCTTCCAACCAGGAGTTCTGGAAAACCTGGGGATTTTGGGAAAGTTACAGAAATGTTGCAATCCCTTAGAAAGACAAAACAATCAGAATTACACAAACACAACACCGAATGACCCCCTCACACAGACGTAACAATCAGAATTACACACAAACACAACACCGAATGACCCTCTCACACAGACATAACAATCAGAATTACACACAAACACAACACCGAATGACCCTCTCACACAGACATAACAATCAGAATTACACACAAACACAACACCGAATGACCCCCTCACACAGACAAAACAATCAGAATTACCCAGACACAGACGCCACAACCTTCTCAGAAGAGCACAGACAATCAGCTAGCATGCAAGAACAGGACAGGGAGAAGGAGGTGGAAGACAAACTAAATGAAAGAGATATAGGTCGTGTTGGGGAAAGTTGGTGAAGAGGAGACATGGAGTGGTAACTGAATTTGAGATTACAAACTTGTAAAAAGACAGACGATGTGATTCCAGGTCTAACATTTATTAGATCTAATCAAACACAGATACAGAATTAATTTTCATGATTATCTACAACAGGCATCCACAGAGGGAGAGGATGATTCCAGACAGAGTGTGACATGCAATTCAACAATGATACCGTTCATGTTAAACTAGTTCTATCATCACTGTCTATAATTATCACAATTTTGTGAAGAAAAAAATCAATTTTAGTTTTCTTTCTCTATATATTTAATTGAATTTTAAAACCAGAGTGAAACTCTTATTGGCATTGTTGAATTGCATTAGAGGATGGGATGGAAAAAAATACAGCTTTTCAATTCAAATCATTCAATACAAATAATACAATATGATCATCTGCTCAAATAACAATTTCATAACTCTTTGGTTACGTTTTATCTTGTCAGTAGCTGTGTACTGGGCAGAGAACTACACACCAATTATAAACTCACAATGCAAGCATAGAGCTTTTATTGATTGACATGAATGCTGGCTGTGACTCATGGCAATCTTTCAGGTTTTCTATTACAATCAATCAAACCAAACAATTCACACCTGCATGGTAATTGTAGCTTGCTACAATTGGTTGCTGTCAAATTATAGTGGGACTATTTTTCATGGAATGTAATGACAATTGTCATTTTGACCATTAAAGCATTTTGAATGTATAATGAGAGTTTATTCACCTGGGTCAAATCTGTATATATATATCATATACTCATATACTCTGTGGTACAACAATACGAAACTTTCTATGGTTGACTATGACCTCAAATCTCAGTTAGGTTGTAAACCCCATCAGTTCAGTGGTATGCGAATGTAAATGTCATTCATTTCTAAATATATACATCACTATTTACAATTGAACTCAACTTACTATTGAAAGTGACCACAAACAATGCTATCTATTTTCCTTAGAAAGTATTCAAAGGAGTCAAAATGATTGGGGTACAACTGAGAGAGCAGTTGTACATAAAGTGCATTGAAGTCAGTATAAAATTAGTTGTCATTGGAAATCAGGTCACCTTCAGACACACATGATCACACACTCTCCGTTTCTCACACATACATAAACACATACACACACACACACATCAACACGCTAATGCATAGTCACAATGTGGAAATACCTGAGCTGGACTGGCCATTCCCACATCCATCCTGGGAGGTTTGGGCGCAGGGCGCAGGAGGGGTGAAGTTAGCCTCGGACAGGCTGCCCTCGTAGGACAGCGGCACCGGCGAGGGGGGCAGAAGGGTGCTGTTGGGGCTGTTGATGTCCCCCTCTCCCACCAGGGTCAGGTCAGCATGGGTGTCTTCCTCCAGCGTTCTTAGGCCCGGGCCTCTAACCTCCAAGAGGCGGGGGATGGGGGAGAGGGTGGCGCCGAAGGTGGGTATGGGGTGGCGGGCTGGGGGCAGTGCCCTGCGCCCCGCAGCGGAGTGGGAGTGTCCATTGGCGCTGCTGAGGGAGGAGTCCAGGCTCTCGGAGCGCAGGCTGGCGTTGAGGGGACCGCGGGCGGGGGTGCCGCCCACCCCGTTCACCCTGCCTGCCCCCTGGCCCTGTTTGATGGAGGTAGGGGTGGAGCAAGTCGCGTCTAGGGAGGCAGTGGAGGGGGAGCAGGTGGTTAACCGCAGGAAGTCAGGTAACTCCAGGTCCTCTTTGTTCAGGAGGCCTCTCTGGGCATTTCTCCGGCTGCTCTGTGCCCGGCTCAGGAGCTCGAAGAATTCTAAAGAGAGAGAAAGTTACTTCCTATTCCTAAAACCCTCCCCGAGAACAAGGAAACAGGTCAGATAAAAAGAGGATTAGTTAGTTTAACGTGTACGGTACACAGCCCCACGCTGCACTGAGAGATAACTGTGAAGGTTGAAGGCTCCTTTTAATGCTGCCAAAGAGATGGTGTTGGTGACGCAGCGAAGCAAAGCTCAGAGAAGCCACCACAGGGTAGAAAGAGAGGGGGATGATTTACCTTCAGCTTCATCTATATTAATCTTTTTCGGTTTTCTCTTTTCCGTAGGGAGCGACGGGTCTTGTCCGCTTGCCTTTCCTGATGACCTGTCATCTCCCTGCAGACGCAACAACAACAACGCACTCCATTAAGGGGGAGGGAAGAGGCTGTGCATGCCCTTTACTAACACCACTACGACATATCCCAGACAGATTTACTTACACTGTGAGTGTTTAAGTGTTTGCACCTGTTGCCCTGTTATTTTCAGAAGTAAAGAAAAGTATATATATATAAACATAAAACACAGGCCCGTTGTTCCTTTTATGTGTGTTATTTCTTTGATGCGCGTTGTTTCGTTGGTGCTTAGTAAATCAGGTTCATGTAATATCCCTAGGGGAAAAGGTCAGATATCAACTATAAAGGCGATCTGGAGGCTGAACTACAAAGCAGGGGGTCAGTCAGTGTTCAAGTCAGCTGCAGCCAGCATTCAAGCAAGGAAACCACTTGGAACAAAGTAGAGTAGAGCACTTGAGCAATTATTATGTGACGTTAAATTGTTAAGAAGCAGCATAGCAGGGGAGCCGGAGACAGAACATTTAGAAGTTTAAGGATACTTGAGAAAAGTGAAGACAGGGATTAAATAAGGAAGTCTCCTTACTGTTGCTGAAAGACTCCTGCTGGTCAAAGATGGCAGATGGGCTTTCAAGGAGGCTGACTTGGACTTGGAATCTATAGATAGAGAAAAACAATATGGAGGTGAATCTGAGCCAACGAGCCATCCCATGCATCCTCCATAACTCTGATATCTTTGCTTACCACTAGAAGTAAGTGGGACAACAAAACAGGACATAGATTACAAGAGCGGTTTGAATTCCTGGAAACAGATGGGCTGAAGTGCAAGGTCAATATTGGAAAAATGTCGCCGCTGGATTTCTCCAGTCACTATCTTAGGGTGATTGGGGGTTTGAGTGTGCCAGTGAGTCTCTATTAGCCTGGTCCCAGATCTGTTTGTGCCATCTTGATAACTCCTATGGACAGTAACCATAGGTGTTGGTATAATCGGTGTCAGTGTGCAAGCTTAGCATGTAGCGCTGCCTCCCTGAACCTACCTCTGACTGGGCTTGAACCAGACTGCCCGTGCAAACCGTCTGAGCTATACAACAGGTACCAATTGGATAGCTCCAACAGTGACATTTCAAGCTAGCTGTGGAGTGAGCTTGTGGTACGTTCTTAGCTTGGTTACACTAGCAAGACAAACAGATCTGGGACCATGCAAGGTCACTGTAGGAGTGAATGGAAACAGTGACCATCTTCAGGGTTGGTTGACCTTGTCTGTTGTCTTAGCGTGTGTTTTGGAGTTTGGTGCGGTGGCGGTTTTACCTTTCCCTGAAGCAGAGGGATCTGCTCTTTCCAGCACTATGCGCAGGCCGTCGAGGCTGGATATTGGCGCCCCTAGGTCTAAAGGCTCTGTTTCTCCACTCTGTCAAAATACACAGCATTTTAGCAAGTTATCTTGCTAGCATTATTAGCATGTTCCCATCCATTTCAACAGATTAGGATGATGCCATATGAGCATGTCATTCAAACATGTAGCGTATCATCTCAACTTCTGTGTACTATCATTAACCATGTAAGACATGGAAGCCCTCGCTCTATTTAGAATGTGGCTTTAGCTTCCTGTATAATACTGGGGTAAATGCTTGGAAACACACCACAGGACAAAAATAAACCAACTAACTGGCAAGGATTTGGGGGAAAGGGAGGAGTCTTTCTACCCCCTTCCACCCTCATGTTTCAGGAGTGTAGTCATTCATAATTATAGCCCTCTCTCTGCAAAATCTGAGGCTGGTTGAGTCAGAATGAGCTAACCACCCAGTAACATTTGAAGAGCATGAGGTTCCTTCCCCCTTCCAAGCCAATGACACTCCACCCAGTGTCACTGTCATGCTCTACAGAAGAGATGGGGTGGGTTAGATACACAGCTGCAAACAGAAAACCTCGAGGCGACCCAGCCAGACTTACTATTTTGGCCACCAGATCGTTGAGGTGGAGGCCATACTTCGCCACGACAGGGCGCAGGACCTCGGTGACGGGTTTGGTGGGTTTGGCCTTCAAGCCTACGGACCGGTTAATGGGTACCAGATCCAGCCTAAAAATAGAGGGAAAATAAATATACAGATA
The DNA here is from genome assembly GCF_057628025.1 of Oncorhynchus mykiss. Classification (NCBI taxonomy): domain Eukaryota; kingdom Metazoa; phylum Chordata; class Actinopteri; order Salmoniformes; family Salmonidae; genus Oncorhynchus; species Oncorhynchus mykiss. The sequence continues at coordinate 45,042,200 of NC_143042.1, read as the reverse complement.
CTTTCTCTTACCCAATCACACAATTTCTTTAAGATTCTCTTGGGAGAATGGAGGTGCGAAGAGTTATTTCAAATTTTACATTGGTAAATAAAAAGGGTGGAATGTGAGAGAGAGCAAGAGAGAGATATATAGAGACATAATAATATAGAGATACACTATATGTGGGGACACCTGCTCATCGAACATCTCATTCCAAAATCATGGGCACTTATATGGAGTTGGTCCCCCTTTGCTGCTATAACAGCCTCCACTCTTCTGGGAAGGCTTTCACTAGATGTTGGAACATTGGTGCATTGGTGTTGGTGTTAATTGGTGAACATTGGTTTTCAATGGGGTTGGGGTCAGGTCTCTGTGCAGGCCAGTCAAGTTCTTCCACACCAATCTCGACAAACCATTTCTGTATGACCTCTCTTTGTGCACATGAGCATTGTCATGCTGAAACAGGAAAGGGCCTTCCAAGTTGCCACCAAGTTGGAAGCACAGAATTGTCTATAATGTCATTGAATGCTGAATCGTTAAGATTTCCCTTAACTGGAACTAAGGGCCTTGCCCGAACCATGAAAAACAGCCCCAGACCATTATTCCTCTACCAAACATTACAGTTTGCACTATGCATTTGGGCAGGTAGCGTTCTCCTGGCATCTGCCAAACCCAGATTAATCCGTCGGACAGCCAGGTGGTGAAGCATGATTCATCACTCCAGAGAACGCGTTTCCTCGCACTTCCAGTCCAATAGCGGCGAGCTTTACACCACTCTAGCCGATGCTTGATATTGCGCAGTGTGATCTTAGGCTTGTGTGTGGCTGCTCGGCCATGGAAACCCATTTCATGAAGCTCCAGAGGAACAGTTTTTGTGCTGATGTTGCCTCCAGAGGCAGTTTGGAACTCGGCAGTGAGTGTTGCAAGCGAGGACTGACGATTTTTACGAGCTACGCACTTCAGCACTCGGCGGTCCCGTTCTGTGAGCTTGTGTGGCCTATCATTTCACGGCTGAGCTGCTGTTGCTCCTAGACATTTCCAATTCACAATAACAGCACTTACAGTTGACCGAGGCAGCTCTATCAGGGCAGAAATTGGACGAACTGACTTGTTGGAAAGGTGGCATCCTATGACGGTGCCACGTTGAAAGTCACTGAGATCTTCCGTACGGGCAATTCTACTGCCAATGTTTGTCTATGGAGATTGCATAGCTGTGTGCTCGATTTTATACACATGTCAGCAACAGGTGTGGCTGAAATAGTAAAATCCACTCATTTGAATGGTTGTCCACATACTTTTTTGCCATGTAGTGTATACAGTAGATGCATCTGCTATTACCTGAAAAGGGTGCGCTTTTCCATCCTGAGTTCCCGTGAGCTGAGGGTCATGCAATCTTGGTCCAGCACTAAAGGCTAAACAAATTGAAAACAACATGAAAAACTACTCATAAAGCCATGAAGCAATGTCTAACCAATATAATGATAATAATATATATGCCATTTAGCGGACGCTTTTATCCAAAACGCCTCTCACGGCTCCATTTCTTCACTGCACGGAACCTTTTAAGTGCACGTGTTTCCACACAGAACCTTTTCAGCGCAGAACCCAACATGGAACACAGCTACAGTTTTTTTTTTGCGTTTTTAGCTAAATCGCTGAAGACTGTGTGCCTCTAGCCCAAATCATGTATTACATTTAAAAATAAAATGTTTTTACCTTTATTTTTCTAGGTAAGTCAGCTAAGAACAAATTCTTATTTTCAATGACAGCCTACCGGGAAACATTGGGTTAACTGCCTTGTTCAGGGGCAGAGTGGTAACGCGGGTGCAAGCAGTTGCTCCCGACGCCACTTGGGTAGAATATCAAGAGGCTCTTGCTGCCAAGAAGTTTTATATGTAAGGTGGCTAAATAAAGAGCAAAATTATTGATTATTATTATATATTATATATTATTATTTGTGCCCTGGTCCTATAAGAGCTCTTTGTCACTTCCTACGAGCCGGGTTGTGACCAAAACTCACACTCATTCTTATGTTTAATAAATGTATCGTATAGTGTGTGTGTGGCAGGCTTACAATTGTGGCAAAAAAACAACATTTGAGAGTGCGCTTACCCTGGTGCTAGAGGGGTATGCAGCTGGAGGTTGAATGTTTAAAGGGGTACGGGACTGTAAAAAGTTTGGGAACTGGGCTAAACCAATTATCTTACACCAAAGACATCTTAAATCAGTTTTTTGTATGTTTTTCTGACGTGAGTAATATGGGGCAGGCTATTAGACTATCTATTGTATAATGGCGCAATCATTATTTTAGTTCAGGTTTTTTTGCAGGCTCATACACTACCATTCAAAAGTTTGGGGTCACTTAGAAATGTCCTTGCTTTTGAAAGAAAAGCACATTTTTTGTCCATTAAAATAACATAAAATTGGTCAGAAACACAGTGTAGACATTGTTAATGTTGTAAATGACTATTGTAGCTGGAAACGGCAGGTTTAAGGAATATCTACATCGGTGTACAGAGGCCCATTATCAGCAACCATCACTCCTGTGTTCCAATGGCACGTTGTGTTAGCTAATCCAAATAACTAAACAAATAACTTTCTTCTGAAACTCGTCAGTCAATTCTTGTTCTGAGGAATGAAGGCTATTCCATGCGAGAAAATGCCAAGAAACTGAAGATCTCGTACAACGCTGTGTACTACTCCCTTCACAGAACAGAGAAAACTGACTCTAACCAGAATAGAAAGAGGAGTGGGAGGCCCCGGTGCACAACTGAGCAAGAGGACAAGTAAATTAGAGTGTCTAGTTTGAGAAACAGACGCCTCACAAGTCCTCAACTGGCAGATTGGTTAAATAGTACCCGCAAAACACCAGTCTCAACGTCAACAGTGAAGAGGCGACTCCAGGATGCTGGCCTTCTAGGCAGAGTTCCTCTGACCAGTGTCTGTGTTTTTTCACCCATCTTAATCTTTTATTTTTATTGGCCATTCTGAGATATGGCTTTTTCTTTGCAACTCTGCCTAGAAGGCCAGCATCTCACTGTCACGTTCACTGTCTTCAAACTCCCTGTCATAGATGAGCCATGGCACAGCGTGCACGTAATTCCACATCTTTTAATAAAGTGAAACTTTCACCAAAAAAAACAGGTAAACAGAAACCGAACGTGACGCAACCATGGCGCACAGAAACACACACAGAAAATGAATAATTACCCACAACATTAGGTGGGAAAAAGCCTGCCTAAGTATGATTCCCAATCAGAGACAATGATAGACAGCTGCATCGGATTGGGAACCACACTCGGCCAAAAACAAAGAAATAGAAAACATAGAATGCCCACCCAAATCACACCCTAGCCTAACCAAATAGAGAAATAAAACAGCCCGCCCGGACCCAGGGGAGGTTCCGGGTGGGTATCTATCCTCGGTGGCGGCTCCAGTTCGGGACGTAGCCCCCACTCCGCACGCTGATCCCTCCACTTCCGTGGAACCGGACCATGGATCGTCACCGGAGACTGTGGACCGTGGATTGTTGCCGGAGGAACCGGACCGTGGATCATCGCCGGAGGCTCTGGATTGGGAACCCCCGCTGGAAGCTCCGGACTGGGGACCGTCGCTGGAGGCTCCGTGCCCTGGATTTTCGCTGCAGGCGCCGGGCCATGGATCAGCACTGGAGGCTTTGTGTCATGGATCATCACTACAGGCTCCGGCCATGGATCATCACTGGAGGCTTCGTGCCATGGATCATCACTGGAGGCTTCGTGCCATGGATTATCACTGGAGGCTCCAGGCCATGGATTATCACTGGAGGCTTCGTGCATGGAGCCAGAACAGGTCTCACCGGACTGAGGAGATGTACTGTAAGCCTGGTGCATGGAGCTGCCACAGGGCTTGCCAGGCTGAGACATACTGGAGGCCTGGTACGTGGAACCGGAACAGGTCTTGGGGATTGGGGAGATGCACTGGAAGCCGGGTGCGTGGAGCAGGCACCGGATACACTGGGCCGTGGAGGCGCACTGGAGGTCTCGAGCGTAGAGCTGGCATAACCCGTCCTGGCTGGATGCTTACTTTCGCCCGGCAAATGCGGGGCGCAGGCACAGGACGAATTGGGCTGCGCATCACCGCATAACACAGTGCCTGACCAGTCACACGCTCCCCACGGTAAGCACGGGGAGTTGGCTCAGGTCTAAACCCTGACTCTGCCAATCTCCCCATGTGCCGACCCCAAACATTTTTTTGGAGCTGCCTCTCGGGCTTCCGTTGTTGATTAAACTCCTCGTATCATCGCCGTTCCGCTCTCGCTGCCTCTATCTGCTCCCTTGGACGGCGATACTCTCCGGCCCTTGTCCAGGGTCCTTCTCCATCCAGGATTTCTTCCCATGTCCACTACTCCTGGCCACGCTGCTTGGTCCGTTTTTGGTGGGTAATTCTGTCATGTTCACTGTCTTCAAACTCCCTGTCATAGATAATTCCACATCTATTAATACAGTGCCTTGCGAAAGTATTCGGTCCCCTTGAACTTTGCAACCTTTTGCCACATTTCAGGCTTCAAACATAAACATATAAAACTGTATTTTTTTGTGAAGAATCAACAACAAGTGGGACACAATCATGAAGTGGAACGACATTTATTGGATATTTCAAACTTTTTTAACAAATCAAAAACTGAAAAATTGGGCGTGCAAAATTATTCAGCCCCTCAGTGCAGCAAACTCTCTCCAGAAGTTCAGTGAGGATCTCTGAATGATCCAATGTTGACCTAAATGACTAATGATGATAAATACAATCCACCTGTGTGTAATCAAGTCTCTGTATAAATGCACCTGCACTGTGATAGTCTCAGAGGTCCGTTAAAAGCGCAGAGAGCATCATGAAGAACAAGGAACACACCAGGCAGGTCCGAGATACTGTTGTGAAGAGGTTTAAAGCCGGATTTGGATACAAAAAGATTTCCCAAGCTTTAAACATCCCAAGGAGCACTGTGCAAGCGATAATATTGAAATGGAAGGAGTATCAGACCACTGCAAATCTACCAAGACCTGGCCGTCCCTCTAAACTTTCAGCTCATACAAGGAGAAGACTGATCAGAGATGCAGCCAAGAGGCCCATGATCACTCTGGATGAACTGCAGAGATCTACAGCTGAGGTGGGAGACTCTGTCCATAGGACAACAATCAGTCGTATATTGCACAAATCTGGCCTTTATGGAAGAGTGGCAAGAAGAAAGCCATTTCTTAAAGATATCCATAAAAAGTGTTGTTTAAAGTTTGCCACAAGCCACCTGGGAGACACACCAAACATGTGGAAGAAGGTGCTCTGGTCAGATGAAACCAAAATTGAACTTTTTGGCAACAATGCAAAACGTTATGTTTGGCGTAAAAGCAACACAGCTCATCACCCTGAACACACCATCCCCACTGTCAAACATGGTGGTGGCAGCATCATGGTTTGGGCCTGCTTTTCTTCAGCAGGGACAGGGAAGATGGTTCAAATTGATGGGAAGATGGATGGAGCCAAATACAGGACCATTCTGGAAGAAAACCTGATGGAGTCTGCAAAAGACCTGAGACTGGGACGGAGATTTGTCTTCCAACAAGACAATGATCCAAAACATAAAGCAAAATCTACAATGGAATGGTTCAAAAATAAACATATCCAGGTGTTAGAATGGCCAAGTCAAAGTCCAGACCTGAATCCAATCGAGAATCTGTGGAAAGAACTGAAAACTGCTGTTCACAAATGCTCTCCATCCAACCTCACTGAAATCGAGCTGTTTTGCAAGGAGGAATGGGAAAAAATTTCAGTCTCTCAATGTGCAAAACTGATAGAGACATACCCCAAGCGACTTACAGCTGTAATCGCAGCAAAAGGTGGCGCTACAAAGTATTAACTTAAGGGGGCTGAATAATTTTGCACGCCCAATTTTTCAGTTTTTGATTTGTTAAAAAAGTTTTAAATATCCAATAAATGTCGTTCCACTTCATGATTGTGTCCCACTTGTTGTTGATTCTTCACAAAGAAATACAGTTTTATATCTTTATGTTTGAAGCCTGAAATGTGGCAAAAGGTCGCAAAGTTCAAGGGGGCCGAATACTTTCGCAAGGCACTGTAAATAATCACCCACAACATTAGGTGGGAAAAAGGCTGCCTAAGTATGATTCCAAATCAGAGACAACGATAGACAGCTGCCTCTGATTGGGAACCACCCTCAGCCAAAAACAAAGAAATAGAAAACATAGAATGCCCACCCAAATCACACCCTGACCTAACCAAATAGAGAAATAAAACAGCTCTCTAAGGTCAGGGCGTGACACCCAGAGTCGCCTCTTCACTGTTTGTCACACCCTGATCTGTTTCACCTGTCCTTGTGATTGTCTCAACCCCTCTCCAGGTGTTGCCCATCTTCCCCATTATCCCCTGTGTATATATACCTGTGTTCTCTGTTTGTCCATTGCCAGTTCGTCTTGTTTGTTCAAGTCAACCGGTGTTTTGTGTCTCAGCTCCCTGACCCTGAGCCTGCCGGCCTGTACCTTTGCCCCCCTTTGGGTTACCGACCTCTGCCTTGCCCTGACCCCGAGCCTGCCTGTCGTTCGGTACCGTTGCCACACCTCTGGTTTACTGACCCCTGCCTGCCTTGACCAGTCTATTGCCTGCCCCTGTTTGGAATATTAAACTATTGTTTATTCGATGTGGTCTGCATCTGGGTCTTACCTTCATATGTGATACTGTTGACGTTGAGACTGGTGTGTTGCGAGTACTATTTAATGAAGCTGACCGTTGAGGAATTGTGAGGAGTCTGTTTCTCAAACTAGACACTCTAATGTACTTGTCCTCTTCCTCAGTTGTGCACCGGAGCCTAACACTCATCTTTCTATTCTGATTAGAGACCGTTTGCTCTGTTCTGTGATGGGAGTTGTACACGGCGTTGTACGAGATCTTCAGTTTCTTGGCAATTTCTCACATGGAATAGCCTTCACTTCTCAGAACAAGAATAGACTGACAAGTTTCAGAAATGGTATTTGTTTCTGGCCATTTTGAGCCTGTAATCGAACCCTCAAATGCTGGTGCTCCAGATACTAAACTAGTCTAAAGAAGGCCAGTTTTATTGCTTCTTCAATCTGGACAACAGTTTTCAGCTGTGCTAACATAATTGCAAAAGAGTTTTCTAATGATCAATTAGCCTTTTAAAATGATAAACTTGGATTAGCTACCACAACGTGCCATTGGAACACAGGAGTGATGGTTGCTGATAATGGACCTCTGTACGCCTATGTAGATATTCCAGCTACAATAGTCATTTACAACATTAACAACATCTACACTGTATTTTTGATCAATGTTATTTTAATGGACAAAAAATGTGCTTTTCTTTCAAAAACTAGTACATTTCTAAGTGACCCCAAACTTTTGAATGGCAGTGTATATAGGTCTATGCTATGCATCAGCTCTAATATGTATATGGGTGTTTTGAATGAATCATCACCTTAGAAAGCGCTGTCCATTTCGTTGTATTAGGCTTTGAAACAACATCCACAAGGACTATATTTTACACTCTATTTCAACCTGTTGTTGAACCTCTTTCTTCAACTTGATCAAGCACAGTGAGGTGAGTTTTAAAAGCACAATACTGTTTTGATGATAAGTATTTGATATGAATTTCAATTGTGTTTGCATTGATGTCAGAGTGGTTAGAGGGACAATAGAGCCCTGAGTTCCAGGCCACGTGGAATTTTACTGATGTCATGACTCATAACTGCCAGTGTGGTGGTAATATGGTCACTGCAACGACCCAACCAGTAACGCCAAGCACTGCTTTTTAAATGGAAAAATCTTTCTTTAGGGCCAAATTTGAGCAAATTCTAAAATTGCGATTAATCACGATTAATAATGCCATTAACTCGATTAATTATTTTAATCGTTTGACAGCCCTACTTAATACATCAATGAATCTGGATAATGTCACTCTAAATTCACATTGAGATGCACAGTAACTGTGCTAAGAATCAGTGTGCTTCCCTCACCTTCTCTCCTCCCACCAGGAAGAGGTCGACAGCAACCATATTGATGCAGAGTTTCTGACAGAGGACCCGTAGCACCTCCCTGATGGTGGCTCCCGGCCGCAGGGTCACAGAGGAGCACGAGCCATCCGGCAAGGTCACATTGCAGTGCTTGGCGGAGGACACCCTGTCCCACACCGGCACTGAGTGACGATTGTCCCCCTACACAGGACAAACCATAGTCAGAGATAGAACTCCATAGAAGCAAGAGAGAGGACCAAGAGGTAAAAACAGCAACAATGTCTCTATGTCTTGTATTGTATGTAGTGTTTAATGTTCGTCCTGTCTACAAACCAAATTTCCTTATGGGGTAAAAAAAAACTACATTGAACACCTGAACCTTCAAATGAACCCCCATTAAGTCTGTCACGCCCTGACCTTAGTTTTCTATGTTTTATGTATTATTTTGATCAGGTCAGGGTGTGACGAGGGTGGGTATGCTTGTTTGTCCTTTCTAGGTTTTTTTGTATATCATGGGGTGTTTGTTAGTCTAGGTTTATTATAGGTCTATGGTGGCCTGAATTGGTTCCCAATCAGAGATAGCTGTTTATCGTTGTCTCTGATTGGGGATCCTATTTAGGTTGCCATTTTCCATTTTGGTTTTGTGGGTTATTGTCTATGTGTAGTTGCTTGTCAGCACTAGTGTTATATAGCGTCACGTTAGTTTGTTTAGTGTTTTTCCTTCATTAAAAGAAGAATGTATGCTTATCACGCCTTGGTCTCATCGTTATGACGAACGTGACAAAGTCATATGTTTCAAATAACACCTGTCATAACCATTTTGACAGCGGCATACCCAAGCCAAGAGGACTTTCAGGCAACATGCCACAAAACTAAACAGAGTCGTGATCTGTATAATGTCTGCTTCTACTACAGAGCTATCTTGGTTCAGTGTTGCCATGGTGACCTGGCCTGGCCGTGCATGCGGATGTTACCTCGATCTTGCCCGCTGAACAGGAAGTGGCCAGCTCCAGACTGGCACCTGAGGACAAGGAGCCCTGTGATTCCCTCCGACCGTTGCTGCTCCAGGAATCTACCCAACACAGGAAGGCCAGGGAGGTCAGAGGTCACAGTTAGGAATTCATTCCACATATACACAGAAAACGTACCAGTATTGCGATTATTTTTTCCATGCAAAAAAGGAGAACAAGAAGCAGACATAACTATTTGTTCCTTTAAAAACCAACTGTATGTACAATATTGTGTGCTATAGCTCAGGAAATAAATACATGTGACTCTGGATGACAACATAATGCTGTTTGTTTCCAACATTAGGTCTGTTTACCTTTGTGGGTTTTTTTCGCTGCCACGATACAAACTCATCCCATCCCTACTTACTATCCATGCATCATCACAACACAGCAACACATAAAAGACAAGCTACTATCCATGCATCATCACAGCACAGCAACACATAAAAGACAAGCTACTATCCATGCATCATCACAACACAGCTACACATAAAAGACAAGCTACTATCCATGCATCATCCCAACACAGCCACACATAAAAGACAAGCTACTATCCATGCATCATCCCAACACAGCCACACATAAAAGACAAGCTACTATCCATGCATCATCCCAACACAGCCACACATAAAAGACAAGCTACTATCCATGCATCATCCCAACACAGCCACACATAAAAGACAAGTATCACCACAACACAACTACACATAAAAGACAAGCATCAACACAACTACATATAAAAGACAAGCTACTATCAAGGGAAAACATTTGTGTAACATCGCCAATGACATAAATCAGATGAAGCTCAAAACACCATTTGAAATGCTGCTTCAGGAGTTCACCTTTCATCATAACGAATTTATAGCATGCAGTGCTGTGCTGTGTATTGCCTGACCAAAGAACATAATGCATGCCAGAAAGCTTCATGTCAATATTGAAACCATACACAAGAAGTTCCCTCACAGGAAAAAAACGTTATTTGAATTGAATACATAAGATTAACTCCTTGTGACATTCTATGACTGAGAATTGCTGACCGAGGTTGATTTCTCCAATGTCCTTTTTCTTGGGTCCCTTTCCGAAGCTCCGGTTCCGGGACCAAGAAAAGAAGGTGCCCCGTTTCTTATGCTCATCATGCTCGTCTCCGGGGTCCTCATTAAGTGACCTTCCTGACCTCTGCTTCCTTGCCTCCTATTGGTCAACAAAACAACTAGGTCAAACAACATGTCTAACACTTGGGTTGTATACATTAGTGCACAACGTAGCAAACCGTTTTGCTATTGAAAACATTTAGGGAAAAAAAGAAATTGCAATGGAAAATTTGTTTCTTATTGGACAAGTTCAGGTAGTCCCCTTTGGTCTGTTTTCTTCCATTTGGTATCTAGTGAATATGACCCTGATGTTTTGAAGGTTAACAAACACCTATACTGGCTACAACACAAAATGTGCATCCCACAGGCGAATGACACAAACATCTGCGATGGTTACTAAGACAATAGCAGATACTATTTTGGCTGTTAAAGTTACTTTAGTACAAGGCGAGTACCTTAATGGGCGTGGAGAGGGAGAGGGAGGAGCTGGCGCTGTGCTTGGAGGGGGCGGGGCTACAAGGGATCTGGTAGGGGTCAGGTAAAGGTCGTCCCTCCACCTCGGCCAGCATGCACTCCTGATACAGGCCAGACTTGAGGAACCTGGAGTAGCTGTCAAACTTCATCAGGTTGAAGATCTACAGACAAAATGGGGAAAGAAAAGGGACTGGTGTTACAAAGGGTCACAATCAGTTATGACATGTGTTATGACATATGTGGTAATAGCTATGATTAAGTCATGTTTGTAACAACATTGGACAGATCTACACTGACGTTGTACAGGCCTGTGAGTTTGTGGGGGGGTGTGTGCCAGTTTGTGTTTGACCTTGGTAAAGCACAATAGCCATTTTGGAAACAGGCAGATGACACTGAATAATAAAAATTGTTCCAGCAGTGCTGCCCCGGCAGTTGACACTGTGCTGCTCCCAGCCTTATGTGTGTGTGTATAAGGGAGGGTTGACAATAAAGTATATTATTATTTATTCAACAACATAACATAGAGTAGTAGGCAGTTGGTCCTCTCACTTGTAACTGCTGAGCCTTGAACATGTTTGGACATGGGGAGGTGAGGACGTCGTCGGCCAGTTGGGCCTGACTGTCGATGTTGACCGGCGTGGTGGCTTTACTGGACAGGAAGCTGTTGTAGATCTCCCCTGCCCTCTGGGATAGCTGGAGAGGAGAGGAATATGTTTTAAAAACACACACACAACTATGACATAACCTAGTCCATTGTTATGAAGGGGACTGATTCTGGTGTTTTACACACAGATCCTCACTCAGCCACACAAGGTGCTGCACAACCAGCACTTCTAAAGGCACCAAGGAATTGTCTGTCAAGACACACAGACATGTCCAGTATATTGAGGGCTCTTTTTTAATCAATCCATGACATCCAAAGCCTATGGACTAGATAGGAAAGTATGGTTTGGTCTTGGTGATGTGTACAAGGAAGAACCTTACCTGCTTTTTGTCCGTTACAGGTATATGACTGAAGTATTCGCAGCCCTGCCAGAACAAGATATTCTCCTCACTGAATTCCTTCTTGAGGAATTCCTGTGGAGACACAAACAACAGCTTTATCATACTTGCAGTAAGCCTGGAGTGTCCGGGTCCAATGTTGATTGGCTATTGATGGATTCTGGTTTCTAACGCCTAAACTTGAAATATGGTTAATTATCAGGTATCCTATTGAAATATTGAGTGCTATGGTTTAGATGGTCTACACCAGAAGTTGATGGTTATCTGTAGGAGGAAGGTATATGGTGGGTGCAATTAAGCTTGGAATGTACTGAGTGTAGGGAAAACGATCATATGTGGCAGGCATTGATCAGGTGAGAGAGTCCTGGATTAGTGATGAAGGGGGTTTAGGTCAGGTCAGGTCACGTTAAGGGAGAAGGAAAAGTTTATTGCCTGTATCACTTAGTTTCCTGCCTAGCAATAAAGATGCAATGTTTAGCGAGAAGGAAGAGACTCCATCCAAAGTGGGGTACATATACCACCACTATTGTAAACATGTTTTGTCGGTTCAGCTGTTCGATCCTTTGGGAAGAATAAACTTAGTTTAAGCTTTCATAGTGTCCGTCGAGTTCTTACTCTGATAATTAGAACCTAACACTATATAGTTAACTATTGCTTCTATTCCATAAGAAGAGAATGGTGTAACGCCTTCAAACTCAACTCTGGACCTCGAAGTCAGTTCCACTGCACTTTTTCATTGTTGCCCTCTAATCAGGAACCGATTTAGACCTGGGACACCAGGTGGCGGAAATGAATTATCAGGTAGAACAAAAAACCAGCAGGGTTGAATACCCCTGTATGTCTGAGGTAGCTTCACATTGATTTCATCCAACAGAATGGAGAATGAGAGAGAACTGTAACATCACGTAACATGCAAACTAAAACAGAATTTTGGACGTCTGAGGAAGACGAGTATAGATTTCATCTAACAGAATAGAGAATGAGGAAGATAATGGACTGTTGAGTTTGTTGGGTTTCAGATCACATAACTAAACTAACAGTGAACTAAAATAAAACTCAATTTCCCAGAGTTCTTTACAGTACATACTGAGAAGTAGCGGACGCCAATGGGGTCCTGGAGCAGGCGCTCGAAGCAGGCGGCCCAGCTGGCCACCCGGCGCTCTGACAGCCTCCTGTGGCTGCCGGCGCCGGGCAGACTGCCATTGCTGTTCAGACTGCTCTGGCTGCAGCAGCCCTGGAGCTGCACACCACCACCATGGTCTGGAGAGAGAGGAAAATGGTAGGGAAAGTGGTTAGGGGACAACGGGGGTAGGGACCAGAACTGTTCTGACAGTGACTGTTCTGACAACAACAGCCTTAATGCTGCACCATAGTCTACAGCAAAGAAAAGTTCATTCAGGGACTCAATTCTAAGCTAGTTCAAAGAGAGGGAAGAAAATGCTATTAGTCCAAAACCACTCAAAAGAAGGAATAGCTTGGGAACTGTGGAATCTAGAGAAAGAGGACTATTTTAACAAGTACTTCCAATGACTCAGTTAGTGCCTGCTATCATGGCGGCAGATGCCCATTTCAAAGTCCCACCAACCAGAAAGCAAAAAATCAAAAACACAAAAAGGAAGACAGTAAGGTCTGTTACCAAATTGCTCTTGAATGGTCAATGTCAGGCAAGAGAAGTGTTCGCGATCTGCCAATGCTTACGGAATTGAGGAATTGTAAGCCTCTGTTGGGAGCTTTCTGAAAACACTACACAGATTAAAACATAGCCTCCAGCACCAGGGTATCTGATCACTGATAAGCATGCACAAGCACAGGACAAATAATAATTACATGTAGCCTCTAAATGCTATTGCAAATATTACATGACAACTTGGACACTGAATCATGACTGTTCGTGACTGACTACTTTACAATGTTGTGAGTAATGCCTCGGGATACAGTCTAACTATAGAAGCTCATGCTTTTGTTAGCCAACTCGCCCAGCTGAATCAGTAGGTGTCAGCAGAGTTGTAAAGGCATAAAACAAGCTGGTTTTTACAAGCCCTCACATCTCCCATTAAAAGACGCAAGAGATGTATTCCATTTTCTATTACACAAATCAATTTGTCCCAGACATTTGTTTATATTTTAATTTCAAAACTCTGCCAATTGACCTCAGTGACGTGATATTTGGTTTGGAGTTGACACAATATTTGGTATTTGGTTTGGAATCTTGAGTTTGCCAGCAGAGAGCAAATATGGGGCCTGTGTTGCTTTATAATGGGATGGTTTTCAGGATAAATAGCATAGAGTTTCTTCGCCACATGCTCATTGAAAGAGCTAAGCAGCTCCTCCAAAACCACAGCGCCATCGAACATGGCGTTCAGCAAACATTATTAAACGTCTGTGAAAGGGTAAACCAACAGCAAACACACAATCCAAAACCCTATCCTAAAACAGTGTTTCCCAACTCCAGTCCTCCAGTGTCCCGAACTTCACAAATTTTTTGTTGCAGCCCCAGACAAGCCCACCTGATTCAACTAATCATCGAGCCCTCAATAAGTGGAATCAGGTGAGTTTGTCTGGGGCCACAACAAAACCGTGTGCTGGTTGGAATACTCGAGGAGTTGGGAAACCCTGCCGTAACCCCAAGAGCCTTTTGTTGAGGTCGTAAATAAATAGGTTGACATCATATTCTGTGAGCCTGTTTAATTCAATAACCTCAGAGTTGCGTGTTGTGGAGAGCTTAATAAACACACAATAAAAAGCAAACATACAGGAAACGGAGAAAGACGCTTTCAAGAAAAAGGCACACAAAAAGTGACTTTTATTGTTCAACAAAAAGGTCCATGGAGGGACAAAACGCCCCATTTGGCCCATGCTTGTTTTGGAACACTTTTGTTGAACTCAACTTAAAGCTTATTACTTAGCCTAGTACATACAGGTGCAGGAAGCAAAAATATGTGCTGTGTTCTGTCATCACAGATAAAGTGAATGTAAGAACAAGTGTAATGGAAAGAGAAATGTACTCACCACCTTCTGAGGAAGCAGCCGACTGAAAGACAACAAAGAGAGACATGAGTGAGAAGATGTCGTCATGACCTCCTCCTGCTCCGAGGCAAGGAACCACTGGAGCCTGAGCACAGAATGTCTCTCCAGGCATCCCACCAGTGTGTGTGTGTGTGTGTGTGTGTGTGTGTGGGATGTGGGTGGATCCAGCCCAGGGCCTCTGCACACACACTAACACACACACACACACACATACACACACACACACACACACACACACACACACACACACACACACACACACAGCTGTTCACACCTCAAGAATGGGTCCCACTTCTCACCACACACACACTCACTACCTATGACTCACATGCTTTAGACACACAAAAACACACTCGGGGCACATGAACATATTCGGAGATGCACACTCTCTCTCACACACACTCTCTCTCACACACACACATGCACACGCACACACACGCGCGCACACACGCACACACACACGCACACACAGACAAAAAAAAGTGCCATGTTCCCTCTCACTGGTGTCTGGTCAGACTAGAAGTCATCATGAGAAGCCACTTAAGCTTTTGCTTGCACTAATAGGCCACTTTTCACATGCAAATTCAGGGGCTGAGTGGGCAATGAAAGTCTATACAAGACTATAGGCCATAGAGTGATCAGCAATTCTGACAAGCATCTTTGGAAAGAGAAAAAAATAATAATCACAAAGCCCGGGTGTAACCATTATGCCGATTCTGTTGCAAAACGTTTTGTCTGTTTACTCCAAACGGAAAATGCAAGCAAGAGTTTCTATTGGACAAATTCAAGTAGGTCCCTCCCTGTTTGTTTCCGTCTGGTTCTTAAACAGTAAACGGTTTCCGTAATGAATACACTCTCCTGGAATTTCATTGCTGGCATATTTATTAGCGAAATGGTCTCTTCTCTTCACAAGAATAGGTTGATTTTATGCAGCAGCTACAAATGTTTACTTAGCAAACCATTTGAAGACATTGCTGGTGAGAGAATGGCAGAAAACCAGGGATATCTGTTAAGATTGGTTTATTAAGGCTAAAATAAAGGTGTACAGCTGAAAGGCAAATATTTTCAAATGCAGCAGAAGAAATTAGTAGAGCATCGTTCAGCTTTGTCCAAGAACACACTATTAATCATTGTGTTGGAGGATTCATTTAGAAAGAGAGACTGATTCCCTACGCCACTTCAGTGTGAACATGCTGGTAGATACAGTCACCTCCAAAATTATTGGCACCCTTGGTAAAGATGAGCAAAAAATACTCTATATAATAAATTATACAAATACTGAGCTGTATTGTACGCTCAAACAATTGAGAAATTCAATATTTCATAATAATACAATTGCTCAGTGAAAGAGATTTTGTTTAACAAGTCATTTCAAAATATCTCTAAAAGGGATAACGATGCAGCCTTTTTCTAAAATGTAAACACATTGGGAGGGATCTTTGACCATTCCTCCATACAGAATCTTTCCAGGTCCTTGATATCCTTTGTTTGCTCTTATGGACTGCCCTCTTCAATTCAAATCACTCTGGTTTAAGTCCAGAGACTTAACAAGGCCCCCAGGCCATTGCAAAATGTTGTACTTAGGGTTATTGTTTTGCTGGCCAAGTTTCAGCCTCCTGCCAGAGGCAACCAAGTTTTTGGCTAAATTGTCCTGTTACTTGGTAAAGTTCATGATGCCGTTGACCTTTAACAAGGGCCCCAGGACCAGTGGAAGCAAATAGCCCCAATAGCACTTGCAACCAGGCTAATGCTTGAGATAAATCATATAGATGGCACCGGAAGAAATGTCAGCCGTCTTATGGGCGCCTAACCAATTCTGCTATTATGTGTTTTTTTGTCATGTTATTTGTAACTTATTTTGTACATAATGTTTCTGCAACCGTATCTTACAGCAAAAAAGAGCTGCTGGACATCAGGACAGTGATCACTCACCTCGGATTAGACAAAGATTTTTTCTTCAACAAGCAGGACGCACAGGCTGTACTTCAGACACCCGACAAGGCCGAAATCCCCGTCATTGGCATGCGAAAGAGACGCAGGTATAGAGGACACAGGGCGGGTGCCTCGTAAGGATCCGCTGACGGCGAGTGGGAAATCTGTCCTTACCATCAATATTACTTGCCAACGTACAATATTTGGCCAATAAATTAGACGAGGTACGATCACGAATACCCTATCAACGGGTCATCAAAAACTGTAATATCTTGTGTTTCACCGAATCGTGGCTGAATGACGACATGAAAAACATTCAGCTGGCGGGACATACGCAGCACCGTCTAGATAGAACAGCAAGACGAGGGGGGGCGGTCTGTGTATATTTTGAAACAACAGCTTGTGCACGAAATCTATGGAAGTCTCTAGATTTTGCTTGCGTATCTCATGATAAGCTGTAGACCACACTATTTGCCAAGAGAGTTTTCATACATTTTTTGTAGATGTTGATTTACCACCACAGATGGATGCTGGCACTAAGTCCGCACTCAGTCAGCTGTATAAGGAAATAAGCAAACAGGAAACCACACACCCAGTTGCGGCGCTCCTAGTGGCCGGGGACTTTAATGCAGGGAAACTTAAATCAGTTTTACCTCATTTCTATCAACATGTTAAATGCGCAACCAGAGGGAAAAAAATCTAGATCACCTTTACTCCACACACAGAGACACGTACAAAGCTCTCCCTCGCCCTCTATTTGGAAAATCTTATCATAATTCTATCCTCCTGATTCCTGCATACAAGCAAAAAAATTAAAGCAGGAAGCACCAATGACTCGGTCTATTAAAAAAAGTGGTCAGATGAAGCAGATGCTAAACTACAGGACTGTTTTGCTAGCAAAGACTGGAAAATGTTCCGGGATTCTTCCGATGGCATTGAGGAGTACACCACATCAGTCACTGGCTTTAACAATAAGCGCATCGAGGATGTCATCCCCACAGTAACTGTACGTACATATCAAAACCAGAAGCCATGGAATACAGGCAACATTTGCACTGAGCTAAAGGGTAGAGCTGCCACTTTCATGGTGCGGGACTATAACCCGGAAGCTTATAAGAAATCCTGCTATGCCCTCCGACGAACCATCAAACAGGCAACCCGCCAATACAGGACTAAGATTGAATAGTACTACACAGGCTCAGACGCACATTGGATGTGGCAGAGCCTGCAAACTATTACAGACTACAAAGGAAAGCACAGCTGCGAGCTGCCCAGTGACACGAGCCTACCAGACGAGCTAAATCACTCCTATGCTCGCTTTGAAGCAAGCAACACTGAGGCTTGCATGAGAGCATCAGCTGTTCCGAACTACTGTGTGATCACGCTCTCCGTAGCCAACGTGAGTAAGACCTTTAAACAGGTCAACATTCACAAGGTCGCTAGGATGTGTGATCAAAGCATGTGCTGACCAACTGGCAGGTGTCTTCACTGACACGTCCCTGATTTGAGTCTGTAATACCAACATGCTTCAAGCAGACCACCATAGTCCCTGTGCCCAAGAACCCTAAGGTAACCTGCCTAAATGACTACAGACCCGTAGCACTCACGTCCGTAGCCATGAAGTGCTTTGAAAGGCTGGTTATGGCTCACATTAACATCATTATCCGGGAATCCCTAGACCCACTCTAATTTGCATACCGCTCAAACAGATCCACAGATGATGCAATCTCTATTGCACTCCACACTGCCATTTCCCACTTGGACAAAAGGAACACCACGTGAAAATGCTATTCATTGACGTTAGCTTAGTGTTCAACACCATAGTGCCCTCAAAGCTCATCACTAAGCTAAGGATCCTGGGACTAAACACCTCCCTCAGCAACTGGATCCTGAACTTCCTAACGGGCCGCCCCCAGGTGGTGAGGGTAGGTAGAAACACATCTGCCACGCTGATCTTCAACACTGGAGCCCCTCAGGGGTGCATGCTCAGTCCCCTCCTGTACTCCCTGTTCACCCACGACTGCATGGCCAGGCATGACTCCAACACCATCATTACATTTGCAGACGACACAACAGTGGTAGGCCTGATCACCGACAATGACGAGACAGCCTATAGGGAGGAGTTCAGAGACGTGCCAGAAAAACAACCTATCCCTCAACATATCAAGACAAAGGAGATGATTGTGGACGACAGGAAAAGGAGGACCAAGCACACCCCCATTCTCATCGACAGGGCTGTAGTGGAGCAAGTTGAGAGCTTCAAGTTCCTTGGTGTCCACATCACCAACAAACTATCATGGTCCAAACACACCAAGACAGTCGTGAAGAGGGCACGACAAAACCTATTCCACCTCAGGACTGAAAAGATTTGACATGGGTCCTCAGATCCTTAAAAGGTTCTACAGCTGCAACATCCCGCCACCCCCCACCTGCCAACACCCTCTTTTACGCTGCTGCTACTCTCTGTTTATCATCTATGCATAATCACTTTAACTATACCTACATGTACATATTACCTCAATTAGCCCAACTGACCAGTACCCCCACACATTGACTCTGTACCGGTACCACCTGTATATAGCCTCGCTACTGTTATTTTCATTGTCATTTTTCAGTTAAAAAAAAATATATATTTACTTATCTATTGTTTACCTAATACGTATTTTTTACTTAAAAAATGCACTGTTGGTTAGGGCTTGTAAGTAAGTAAAGCATTTCACTGTAAGGTCTACTACACCTGTTGTATTCGGCGCACGTGACAAATAAACTTAGATTTGATTTGATCATTTCGGGGACAGAAAAGTATTGCTATGCAAAATTAGCAAAGCTTAATGACAAAATATTGCATAACAAGAGATCATTTAAATATCTTTGTGGACCTACTATTGGTCACAACTGGGAGAAGCAATTTATGCATCTAAAATAATATCCTTCATTGATCAATGACTTGAGGAATATGACCAGACACATTTTGTACCCGCCCACTGACTGACTCAGTCTCAGAGTCAGTCAGTGGTAAATAATGTTGGACCATCTGAGGGTTAGGGATCACGGTCATGTGCACCCACTGTGGTCCATTCCATTTTGGGAGTGACGGTGACCATATTTAAACCTTGCAGGGTTTTCCCTCTCTCACAGAGGCGAAACAAAGGGCAGTCCCAAGAACCACAACATCTTGTCTTCACTCAATAACCACAAGGCTGCTGAACCAACCTTATACAGATGGGTCCTAAAAGCCACCTCTTGTGTGGTGGCTAGAACACATACAGCCAGGAGTCAAAGGGAGAGAAGATGAAGGGGTCAATGGAAAACAGAGAGGAGGGTGGGGGGTGGAGAGAGCACCCACTCAACTGTTGCTTCAGTAGATCTGTCAGTTAAAAGTACTAAAAGCACCACCTTTAAATACAGAGTAGTCACCAGTAACCACATTTTATTCTAAACTACAGACAGCCATCATCTATGATATGACACACGTCTTGGTTAGTTTATAACTCGTAAAAAGTCCCTACTGAAACCATGCAATTGGGTCATTCTACGAAAGTGGTTGCTTTCCAGTCCGCCGCATTAACCACGAGGAAAAACACATTAAAAACGTCAGATAATAACACAAAATATATGCTTTTGTTTTAATTGAAGTGTTTTTGTGTTAATAAAACATATGTAAGTCAGTTCTATTGCAAAAAAAAATGCTTTATATATCATAGCTTGTCTCGGATCAGGAGTGGTGGTTAAGTGACATTTAGAGTTGAAAATACATATTTTTTTTACACACTTTAAATGTCATAATACAAAGGAAAGTATTATAGTTATTTATAATGGATTACTTAAACTAAAATATAAACTAAATATTCTAAATAATTTACAGGGAATACCTCTCCATTTCATGTCCCTCATGATACCCCATTATAAAAACCACCATAAAAAAAACATGCAACATGCTTGCCAGCCTCTTACTGGGTCAAAGGTTCTTCGGAGGTGGGGCTGTCTTGAAAAGCACATGGTGAGTCTGCAATCTCTCTTCTATTAACAGTTTGATGATTCATTTGGTCATTTCATGTGAAGCCTTAAGATGTGTCAACAGTGTTCCACAGTTTACAGTAAAGGGAAAAGGGAATTTGATAAAAAATAATTGTGGTTTGAGCTACTATGGCCGCCATTTTTTCATTTTCATGAAACTTTTCTGTCTTTGATTATATATTCAAATTAAATAGTCAAATTATATTCTGGAAAGCCTGAATTTTCATCCAAATATGTGTAATACCAGTGGTAAAAAGGCTACAGGGATTTTTTTTATATGTTGTAAAATAGCAAAATACATTAAGCAGGCATGTTGTTAATTAGCATTTTTAAGGGGTTGACTATTATCTGACTAAGTATTATAACTTTTTTAAACATAAAAATAAAATAGCTGGTCAAAATGCCACAATTGTCATAGAACAATTAGAACAGTTATACAGGTGATTGGTGGGAAGCCTAGCGGTTAAGCGCATTGGGCCAGTAACTGAAAAGTTGCTGGTTCGAATCCCCAAGCCGACTAGGTAAAAAATATGCCATTGTGCCCTTGAGCAAGGCACTTAACCCTCATTGTTCCTGTAAGTCGCTCTGGATAAGAGTGTCTGCTAAATGACTCAAATATCAACACAAAATCAGTCGCTAGAGTAGAATGACATTTCAAGGCCTTGTGTTGTGTTACATTGATGGGAAAAACAGTTGAGATGTCAGCCATATCCTGTTCTCTAGGATGATGGACTTACCAACCAATCTTTCATTCATGTTGCCTCATAGGAGAGCATAATACAGTACATCTCATCATGACACATCGCGGATCATAGCCAACCAAGTATCTTCCCTCATAAATCACTATGTGTCATATGAGAAGCGTTTCTGATGAATGATAATTATACATGTCAGATCATGTCATGTCAGGTTGCCTTTGACATATGTAGGCTACACTTTACGACACATAATCCATAAAAAAATAGCAATTTCAACACTCCTTTGATTTATCTCGCCACACCTACGAAAGTTGTCACACTGTTGATTCACGAAACAGAGTGTGTGCGAGCCTGTGTCTCTGTGTGTATGTGTGTGTCATCCGTGTGTGTGTGTGTGTGTGTGTGTGTGTGTGTGGTGACTGCCCACAGTGGTTGCTGGAACTACACACACACCTCTGTGTGTTTTCCAGCTCATTATTTCTTCCACAGCAGTACACCCCTGTGAAGAGATCCAGTGATGGCTGCCCACCTCTGTTGTCTCAACTGCTCTGCTCTCATCCTCTGTTCACACCTCCAGTGACTGGCTCTATCCATGGGTGGCACTAGGCAGCAGGGCCGTAGCTACATATGAGGACTCTGATAAATAAATAATTAGGAACTCAGTCTGAGTCTCAACTTACTGTTGAGGGTTAAAATAAAAGGTGCAATTTTGAAACTCTGTTGTTCATCAGCAGTTTCCATTATGTTGTGTGTATGTCACTCAATTAATTAGCCCATGTAAGTTAAAAAAATGTTAGACTGGTAAATTTGTCTAGTTAGTCTAGACATCTAATCATGGCCCTTACCTCCAGGGGGGCCCACATTGATTTTGTTAGTCATCTCACTCAGATATCAAATTAACATGGCATACATCATGACAAAATGTGTCAAATTACAGGAAACTATATTTTAAAACTGCAGAAATGTCTCCCCACCCCATAGCAAAATGTGTATAACTGCAGGAATGTAGCTATAAAACTGCAAAAACAGAAAAAGTTCTGTAAAGCAAATTTATTTGTTAACTTTTATTTTATAAAATGCTTTTTCTGCTAACAGATCCCTCTGTACATATAAAATTAAAGTTTTTAATCCCGGTGTTGAGTTCATGTGAGTTCTTGTGTTGTGGCTAATTGTATAGCTAATATGTACATTGATTGAGATGAATGAACCAAAAGCATCCAATCTGATAATGGCTTGGGTACATTTTTGATGTTCTCCCAATAGCATTTTTGAGTTTTTAAATTGCATAGAAATGTAGTAAAACAGTTGACTGAAGTCCTGATGTTTTCATACAGCCCAGGTGCTGGTAGAGAACTTAAGTGGGGAACACAGAATATACACTGATTCCTAAGAAGTAATGTAGGCTACAGTCAGGTCCAACATTATTTGTACCTTTGATAAAGATGAGAAAAAAAAATACAGATTTTATTGTATAAAAAAAATATCTAAAAGATATGTCAAAAATGATTTCCACCCCTAAAGATTCTTATAAATAAAATTAAAACAAAATGCCATCTGCATTAACGTTCTACTTTAACATAATGTTCATCTCAGTTAAATTGTGGCCTTTACATAGATCCTGTTTCATTGGGGTATAAAAATGAGGTAACACACATTTGGATACAAAATGTGTACAACAAATTGCACAAAATGAAATACCACTTACCACTATTAGGGCAACAAATAATGTGTTTAAAACTACTGAAACAGTGGTAAACTAGCCTGGTATTGGAAGCAAGTGTATCTTGTCCCCACGCACAGTGAGGAAGATGGTTCGGGAGGCAAAGAAAAGCATGGTCTCATCTTTGGGTCACCAAGTCTCCAAATGTACAATTAGATGTCACCATGCCAATAGGCTCTTTGGAAGGGTTGCCAAAAACAAGCTTTTATTGAGAGCAACCAACAAATGTAAACGCCTGGAGCTAAACAGCATTGGCACTTGGATTGGAACCGGTGCTATGGGCAGATGACACGAAAATTGGTCTCTTTGGCGTCAAAAGAAGGATGCAGAATATGGAAAACAAGGGTGCCAAAACAAGGGCGCCAATAATTGACCTAGCTTTTTTAGATGTATTTGTATAACTTAAACAAAATTGCTTTCTCTGAGCAATTGTATTAGTATAAAATAAAATAATTTTGCATAACATATATTGCAGTATTGGTATTATGCATTTTATACAGTCTTTATTGCTCATCTTTATCAAGCGTGCCAATAATTATGGACATGGCTGTACATCTGATAGTGGCATCCAAATCAAATCAAGACAAGCGTATGACAGCCATGTGTAATGAACATACAGTTGAAGTCAGAAGTTTACATACACTTAGGTTGGAGTCATTAAAACTCGTTTTTCAACCACTCCACAAATTTCTTGTTAACAAACTATAGTTTTGGCAAGTCGGTTAGGACATCTACTTTGTGCATGACACAAGTCATTTTTTCAACAATTGTTTGCAGACAGATTATTTCACTTATAATTCACTGTATCACAATTCCAGTGGGTCAGAAGTTTACATACACTAAGTTGATTGTGCCTTTAAACAGCTTGGAAAATTCCAGAAAATTATGTCATGGCTTTAGAAGCTTCTGATAAGTTAATTGACATCATTTGAGTCAATTGGAGGTGTACCTGTGGATCTATTTCTAGGCTTATCTTCATACTCAGTGCCACTTTGATTGACATCATGGGAAAATAAAAATAAATCAGCCAAGACCTCAGAATTGGAGACCTCCACAAGTTTGATTCATCCTTGGGAGCCATTTCCAAACGCCTGAAGGTACCGCGTTCATCTGTACAAACAATAGTAGGCAAGTATAAACACCATGGGACCACGCAGCCGTCATCAGGAAGGAGACACGTTCTGTCTCCTAGAGATGAACGTACCATGGTGCGAAAAGTGCAAATAAATCCCAGAACAACAGCAAAGGACCTTGTGAAGATGCTGGAGGAAACAGTACAAAAGTATATATATCCACAGTAAAACAAGCCCTATATCAACATAACCTGAAAGGCCGCTCAGCAAGGAAGAAGCCACTGCTCCAAAACCGCCATAAAAAAGCCAGACTACGGTTTTCAACTGCACATGGGGACAAAGATCGTACTTTTTGGAGAAATGTCCTCTGGTCTGATGAAACAAAAATAGAACTGTTTGGTCATAATGACCATCGTTAATCATGGGGGTGGCAGCATCATGTTTTGGGGGTGCTTTGCTGCAGAAGGGACTGGTGCACTTCACAAAATAGATGGCATCATGAGGATGGAAAATTATGTGGATATATTAAAGCAGCATCTCAACGCATCAGTCAGGAAGTTAAAACTTGGTCGCAAATGGGTCTTCCAAATGGACAATGACCCCAAAATGGCTTAAGGACAACAAAGTCAAGGTATTGGAGTGGCCATCACAAAGCCCTGACCTCAATCCTATAGAAAATTTGGGGGCAGAACTGAAAAAGCGTGTGCGAGCAAGGAATGCCTATAAACCTGACTCAGTTACACCAGCTCTGTCAGGAGGAATGGGCCAAAATTCACCCAACTTATTGTGGGAAGCTTGTGGAAGGCTACCCGAAACGTTTGACACAAGTTAAACAATTTAAAGGCAATGCTACCAAATACTAATTGAGTGTATGTAAACTTTTGACCCACTGGGAATTTGATAAAATAAATAAAAGCTGAAATAAATAATTCTCTCTACTATTATTCTGACATTTCACATTCTTAAAATAAAATGGTGATCCTAACTGACCTAAGACAGGGAATTTTTACTAGGATTAAATGTCAGGAAATGTGAAAAACTGAGTTTAAATGTATTTGGCTACGGTGTATGTAAACTTCCGACTTCAACTGTATCCAGTGAGACAATGTACAACCACAATGATGTTAACACTCAACTTTTCCAATGTAAGCATTAACATATGGCAGCCACAGGCTATGCATACATTTCCAACACAAATGCAGGTTTGTCCTAAACCCTGCAGGTTTGTCTGTACACCACACATTCAACACGGACCCAGGTACCAAACTGTCGCACAGCTGAGATGTAGCTCAGATCACAGACCACTGCCACCCAGCTGTAACTCAGTTGGTAGAGCATGGTGCTTGTAACTCCAGCGTGGTGGGTTCGATTCCCAGGACCACCTGAATGTAAAAATGTATGAACACATGACTGTAAATCACTTCGGATAAAAGCGTCTGCTAAATGGCGTATATTAGATGATGCCTGGCTATTCTTTAAAAGTGCCTTCCTCACCATCTTAAATAAGCATGCCCCATTCAAAAAATGTAGAACTAGGAATAGATATAGTCCTTGGTTCACTCCAGACCTGTCTGCCCTTGACCAGCACAAAAACATCCTGTGGCGTTCTGCATTAGCATCGAATAGCCCCCATGATATGCAACTTTTCAGGAAAGTTAGGAACAAATATACACAGGCAGTTAGGACAGCTAAGGCTAGCTTTTTCAAACAGAAATTTGCATCCTGTAGTACTAACTCAAAAAAGTTCTGGGACACTGTAAAGTCCATGGAGAATAAGAGCACCTCCTCCAGCTGCCCACTGCTCTGAGGCTAGGAAACACTGTCACCACCGATAAATCCACTATAATTGAGAATTTCAATGAGCATTTCTCTACGGCTGGCCATGCTTTCCACCTGGCTACCCCTACCCCGGGCAACTGCCCGGCACCCTCCACAGCATACCGCCAAAGCCCCCACCATTTCTCCTTTACACAAATCCAGATAGCTGACGTTCTGAAAGAGCTGAAAAATCTGGACCCCTACAAATCAGCCGGGCTAGACAATCTGGACCCTCTCCTTCTAAAATTATCTGCCGAAATTGTTGCAACCCCTATTACTAGCCTGATAACTGGCTACAGGTTATCTACAAGTCTCTGCTAGGTAAAGCCCCGCCTTATCTCAGCTCACTGGTCACCATAGCAGCACCCACTCATAGCACGCGCTCCAGCAGGTATATCTCACTGGTCACCCCCAAAGCCAATTCCTCCTTTGGTCGTCTTTCCTTCCAGTTCTCTGCTGCCAATGACTGGAATGAACTGCAAAAATCTCTGAAGCTGGAGACTCATATCTCCCTCACTAGCTTTAAGCACCAGCTGTCAGAGCAGCTCACAGATCACTGCACCTGTACATAGCCCATCTGTAAACAGCCCATCTATCTACCTACCTCATCCCCATACAGTATTTATTCATTTATCTTGCCCCTTTGCACCCCAGTATCTCTACCTGCACATTCATCTTTTGCACATCTACCATTCCAGTGTATAAATTGCTATATTGTAATTACTTCGCCACCATGGCCTATTTGTTGCCTTAAAACTCCCTTATCTTACCTCATTTGCACTCACTGTATATAGACTTTTTGTTTTCTTTTGTTCCGCCTTATTATTGACTATATTTTGTTTATTCCATGTGTAACTGTGTTGTTGTTGTATGTGTCGAATTGCTATGCTTCATCTTGGCCAGGTCGCAGTTGTAAATTATAACTTTTTCTCAACTAGCTTACCTGGTTAAATAACGGTGAAATAAATACAACTAAATTTAAAAAATATTATTTTAAAGACCAGAGTTGTAGAAGAAGTTAAAACTATGGCAGATCACATCCCACTTCTTCACTTGTTTAGAAGGGTTTGGGTTAAGAGATATTCTCTTTCTTGATCACACAGAGAGAAATGCCTTTTCAACCTTCATGCAAGTTGAAGCAGTTCCTCTGTCCCAACTGTGAAAACAAACGTTACCACAATGAATATGATTCCCCACTCCAGACTGATGTTAGTGAGAGAGAACGCCCGACACAGCTGTTTTGAGTGGGAGGAGAGGATAGAGAAAGAGAGAGAGGAAAAGATAGAAAAAGAACGAGAGAGAGAGTAATTACTAAAGCAGATGCTTTAACAAAAACAGGAGTCCTTTACCACCACAAGACAAAAGAATGAAACTCTCCTATGAAGTTCTCAGAAGTTTACTTACGGTGTTGAAGTACCAGGCTTTCTTGAAGGAGAGTCTCTTTTTGAGACTCATTGTTCTCGGAGTCTGGTGTATGTTAACAGGCAGACAGATATGTGTCTGAGCGCATACCTGAACACTCCCCACCGGGGGAGGAGCTTCAATGCAGCCAATAAGGGGAGCCCCCAAGAATGTCTGTCATATCATTAAAAAAATGGTGACAAAGAAAATCAAATGATATGGTAACACTTTACCATGTCATAATGTCATAAAAATGTCATAAAAACCGACATAACTTGTTATAACCTGTCATAATATGGTCATAACACTGTCATGACCCATATATTTAGACTTGTTGTGACATATATTGTGTTATTTTATGGCTGGTTATGACACCTACATAAGCGTGTCAAAACCCACATTTATCCAAATGTTTCCTTTCATTTGAAAGCGTGTTTCTAAAATCCTTTGTTGTTGTTGTAATGTATTCTTTACAGTCATGTTTTTTTCATCATATTTTAAACTTGTAGAAACACTGACACTGTCATGAAGCATTATGACCATCCTGTTTCACTTTACTTGAACTAAGAAAATACACTTTATGAGACTGTCATGAAGTATTATGACCATCCTGTTTCACTTTACTTGGACTAAGAAAATACACTTTATGAGACTGTCATGAAGCATTATGACCATCCTGTTTCACTTTACTTGGACTAAGAAAATACACTTTATGAGACTGTCATGAAGCATTATGACCATCCTGTTTCACTTTACTTGGACTAAGAAAATACACTTTATGAGACTGTCATGAAGCATTATGCCCATCCTGTTTCACTTTACTTGGACTAAGAAAATACACTTTATGAGACTGTCAAGCAGTATTATGACCATCATAATCATATAAGCCAGATAGGCCTATCACGTAAATGCCCTTATATCAAATCAAATCACATTTTATTTGTCACATGTGCCGAATACAACAGGTGTAGACCTTACAGTGAAATGCTTATTTAGAGACCCCAGACCACGGCCACCCAACTGTAGCTCAGTTGGTAGAGTATGGCGCTTGTAACACCAACATGGTGGGTCAGTCATCAGTCAAAAAGAGGGTGTCTTGTCCTGCTCCTGAAATCTGCTCCTGCATTAATTCCAGATTACAGCATTGGGGTAGGTGCACGTCTGACATCAATATGTGCGCAATTACAATGATAATTTAACATGGTCAAAACATTTTTTTTTAATCGATAACATAAACATACAGTTGACACGTAGGCTTTGGTGTATGGAACGCTTTGCCTTGTGTGGTGGGTTTTGTGGGTTTTGACACTCTTATGCAGGTGTCATTAACCAGCCATAAAATAACGCAATTTATGTCACAACAGATCTAAATATGTGTCATGACAGTATTTTATGACCTTATGACAAGTTATGTCAACTGTTATGACATATTATGATATGACCGTGTTATGATGCTGGGTGTCCTGTAAAATGTTACCTTTTATATCTGCATTTATATAAGATATTACCTCGCATATCATTGGCGCATTCGTCCGTTGTCATGGATTCGCATAATGCATTTTAGGATCCGACAAATCTGTGACAGTCTGCTCATCTGCGTCAGATCTAGCCGGCTAGCTAGCTAAAAATCGGAGCTCTGGCTAGAACGGAACGTAGGTATAAACCTGGGTCTGAAATGCGAAGAGAAAAGGAAGGGAAAACCTGGTCACATGGGCCTTTAACACATTTATTTAGTCAAGTTGAGCAGCATGACAAGATTGAGACTAACAACAATGCCCCTGACACTGACAGTGAATCTGGTGACCATGTCAATGACAGGAGAAGCAGCTGCATGGCAGCATCAAGCGAGGAAAGAGTGCTCTGAGTCCGACAGCTAGCACCGAGGCCAGGTCAGGAGGAGGATGTTAAGCAGGGGAGGAATGACAGTGTCACTGGCGAGGACCTCATTGGTAGGAATAACAACGAGGGGGTCCCCATGGGAGTGAAAGATTTGCCGCTGGTCCCCACCCAAATGCTGCCACCGTGTCTGTACAAGTCGGAGAGAGCCGGAGGAATTTGAAGAGGTACCGGACCGGAGGACCTCAGTTCCCCTATACTCCTGCGCTCACTGTTGCCGTGGCAACCCACATGAGCAATACAGTACATTCAGCCTCCGCAACCACAGTGCGTGAGGGATTCGGATGAAATAAAACACAAACCCCTGCTCCCTCCTCCTCGAAAAATGTCAAACCACATTGGCCGCTTTCCTATTCTTTTGTTTCCAGACACAGTTTTCTATATGCATTGCCTTGAGAGGGCTTGAGTCACCGATATATTGAAACCAGATGAATTTTCAAATAAGATTTAGCATTTATCCTCATCAGGTTGCACCGTTCAGCTATAATTTGATCCACCATAACTATCAACTCCATCTACAAAAGCAATCGACCATTTCTATAACCAAGAAAACAATGTAGAATTGAATGAAAATAATCCTGTCAACTATTTGACTGGTTCTACTAGCAGTTTTTCCTTTCCACAAAAGAGAAGGAAAATACGTTTAGAAACCTTTGGCATTGGAGTCGGATTGAGTCGCAGTTCTGATGTTCTTTGGCAATATCTGGGATCTGTGTGCAAATTGCTTTGGAACCCACTCTATTTTCCCAAACATGGGTGGCCCATTCCAAGGTTTTCTCATAGCTGATGGACAAGCCTTATTCCATTTCATTCCTTTCTTAACACAGAGCCCATCATTTCATCATGGCCTGGAAGTGCCGTGTAAGCCTGGTTTCACATGCAGTACTTCTTAACATGTTAAGATTTCACAGAGGATTGTTTTATGTCCTAGTGCATTTGAACATGGTATATTATGGTCTATTAATATTTATCATGTGAATGTCCTCTCAGTCATGGTCTGTGTCAAAAGAGTGAAAAAAAAGAGAGCGAGAGAGACTGACAGACAGACAAAGAGAGAAAAAGTGTGTGTGTGTGTGTGTGTGTGTGTGTGTGTGTGTGTGTGTGTGTGTGTGTGTGTGTGTGTGTGTGTGTGTGTGTGTGTGTGTGTGTGTGTGGTAAACGAAAATGAAAACAAAGACAAAACAGTAATGAAAAAACTATTTCGGAAACTGAAATAAAATAATTAATTAAACCGTTTGAAAAACTAAAACTATTCTGAATCTATTATCTTTGACTGCAAAACTAACTAAAATAACAAACAAAAAACATCATGAATTATGTTCAGTTTGAGTTTTTTTCCCAAATTGTCAGCAAAAATGTTATGGGGTTTTCAAGCTTTTGTGGGCTTTAAGCCTCTGAATCTGCTACCAGGAGAATGGCGATGTTTCAAATAGACCTTGCTTATGAATCACTATCACCACAAGAGACTGGACTCAACGTTGTAACTATGGGAATACATTTCTTTAAAAGGGGGTAACATTCTAGCCAATGATAAGGCAGAAGTGAATAACAGGCACAACTCCGATAAAACATTGTTTTCTCAAAGTTGCCGGGATGCCACGTGCATCCGCTTATATCAGTACATTTGTAAAAACCTAAACATTACGAAACTTCTATTCGATCAAATAAGCTTTACGTATTCGACACTCTCTCATTGACCTCCATACAAAAAAAATCTCCTTTTTGACGGGTTAATGCTTATTTTCGCACAGACAGATTTTGGAGCAAAGTCAGCCCTCTGGCTTCGCCTCTACCTCTCTGCTATCACTAGCTACAGTATTACTAGCTATCAGGGAAGAAATCTGCGGGATAACTAGCATAGCCAGAAGGGCGAGAACGCCAGGATAGTGGGTTCAATTCCCAGGATAACCCATACATAAAATATATGCACACTTTGGATAAAAGCGTCTGCTAAATGGCATATATACTATTTTTATTTTTTATTTATTTCACCTTTATTTAACCAGGTAGGCTAGTTGAGAACAAGTTCTCATTTGCAACTGCGACCTGGCCAAGATAAAGCATAGCAGTGTGAACAGACAACACAGAGTTACACATGGAGTAAACAATTAACAAGTCAATAACACAGTAGAAAAAAAAGGGGGAGTCTATATACAATGAGTGCAAAAGGCATGAGGAGGTAGGCGAATAATTACAATTTTGCAGATTAACACTGGAGTGATAAATTATCAGATGGTCATGTACAGGTAGAGATATTGGTGTGCAAAAGAGCAGAAAAGTAAATAAATAAAAACAGTATGGGAATGAGGTAGGTGAAAATGGGTGGGCTATTTACCAATAGACTATGTACAGCTGCAGCGATCGGTTAGCTGCTCAGATAGCTGATGTTTGAAGTTGGTGAGGGAGATAAAAGTCTCCAACTTCAGCGATTTTTGCAGTTCGTTCCAGTCACAGGCAGCAGAGTACTGGAACGAAAGGCGGCCAAATGAGGTGTTGGCTTTAGGGATGATCAGTGATATTAACATATTATTAATATAGCACGTGTACAAATTTACTAAATAACCAATCCATTTGTTTTTATTTAATGTGCAGCATCTTTTTTAGATCAGTTCCTCATCCAATTGTCATGCTTACGACTCTTGCTTACTGACTAAGAGCTGAAAGAAGAAAGCCTAGCAGAATATTCCCACACTTTATGCTTAATGACATTTTCCAAAATGCCTAAGCCTGTTCCAACCATTGTCTATTGAGTCCCAGTGGTTCTAATACTCAAAATGAAGGCCTCCCATGATGAGACTCCATAGGATGGAATCCGCAGCAGGGGAGACAGCACCACTAACCACCCCACGGCCCTTCTTATTGTTTTGTTGACGAAGCGGAGGAGAGGAGCGTCGCCCAAAGTGGTAAAAAAATGTGCAGTACATATTCTGCTGTTCCATCGCATGTGTAATGATGTCCGAAGAGGAAACAACTGTTTTTTGTTGTTTGCAGTAACGTTTTTGTTGTTGTAATATCGCAAACGGATGTGACAGCATTACCATTAATGATTCCAGCTTTAATCATCCCTGAGCCAACACTCCCACAACCAAATCAATTAGTCAGATATTTCCTTTCCTCCCTATAATCTATTCCTATGCGAACACTCCAATGTCAACAAGACCTCGGCAGCACTCGTCAGAAGTTCTAAACAAAGCAATCTCTAATTGAAGCAGACAACTAATCTCTGCCTGCTCTCTTATGGCAGACTAAAAACTATTCCTCTGAAAATAACATCAAGAGAGGGGTTTGGAAGCCGCTTCCTTTGACTGATAAGATGGAAAATGCATTTCTTCCCCAACAAAGAGAGGAGAAGAAGAGAGAGAATAGAGACTCCTCTGGCAATATGTGAGCAAGTGAAGATACGCCCCCAGACAGAGCGACAGCATTGTGTTGTGTGCTTCAAAATGTTTTCACTGGGAAATCTGTTTAGCCACAACGTCCCTGTAGGTCTGCTAGACACTGTGTAACATCAGCTCAGATCTGATGATGAGCTCATGAACGATGATTGGGTGACAGTGAGGGATAGTAAACAAATTGAACGCAATTAGAGTAGTCTCTCCCTAAATGTGCCATCTACTTCCTAAAGGCAAAGTGGGCATGTAAGACCAAGGCTAAAACTAAGAGGATTATTCCTAAAAATTTGACAATGGCTTGCATACAGTCAGTGTTCATACATTTTTCATGACTTCAATGGGTGATCATTCATTGCTGGTGTTTGGATGTAGCCTAAAGCACTTATCTGGGGCTATTTGTTTGCAAATTCAATCAAATGTCCACTTGTTTTGAATAATTCTACTACAAAGATCTTCTCATAAGCATACACGATGTCGCAGCCTAAATATCTTTGCCTTGAAGAGCAGCAAGGAAGGACCATGATCAGGTCAAACAAGGAACTGGAGTCCACTGGAACCAATTAGCTGTACACAACCATTCAGCCTTTGGTGTAATCAATTCCAGAAACAAAGACCTTTAACTGTCATTTAAGGTCAGTCTGATATGCATGTGAACAACAACCATTGTCCCGCTGCGTTTCATCTCCTAATCTCCCTGATCTGTGCTAATCACAGTCATTCTTCTTTAAGAAGAATTGGCTCTCCAATTAGCCGTTACAGCCGCAGCAGATGGGGTCGGCTCCAGTCTGGACTTAAACTGGTATGTGTTAAACTGGTATGTTGTTGTAGACTACCTGAGCTGTGTGTGTGTGTGTGTGTGTGTGTGTGTGTGTGTGTGTGTGTGTGTGTGTGTGTGTGTGTGTGTGTGTGTGTGTGTGTGTGTGTGTGTGTGTGTGTGTACATGTATGCGAGCACGCCCGTGTGTACACCCACACGTGGGTGTATGTGCAAGTGTGTGTCTATACACTACATATACATAAGTATGTGGACACCTCTACAAATTAGTGTATTCGGGTATTTCAGTCACACCCGTTGCTGACAGGTGTATAAAATCGAGCACCCATCCAATCTCCATAGACAAACATTAGCAGTAGAATGACCTTACTGGAGAGCTCAGTGACTTTCAAGATTCCACCTTTCCAGTTCAACAAATGTCAGTTTGACAAATGTCTGTCCTGCTAGAGCTACCCCAGTCAACTGTATGTGCTGTTATTGTGAAGTGGAAATGTCTGGGAGCAACTACAGCTCAGATGCGTTGAGATGCGATGCACTTCTGGTGTTGCCTACCAGAAGTGGTAGGCAACACAAGCTTACAGAAAGTGACCGCCGAGTGCTGAAATGCATAAAAACAGTCTGTTATCGGTTGCAACATTCACTACCAAGTTCCAAACTGCCTCTGAAAGCAACGTCAGCACAAGAACTGTTCATCAGGAGCTTCATGAAATGGGTTTCCATGGCCGAGCAGCCACACATGGCCGAGCAACCTAAGATCACCATGAGCAATACCAGTAAAGCTCGCCGCCATTGGACTCTGGAGCAGTGGAAACGCGTTCTCTGGAGTGATGAATCACGCTTTACCATCTGGCAGTCTGACAGATGAATCTGGGTTTGGCAGATGCCAGTAGAACGCTACCTGCCCGAATGCATAGTGCCAACTGTAAAGTTTGGTGGAGGAGGAATAATAGTCTAAGGTTGTTTTTCATGGTTCTGGCTAGGCCTCTTAGCTCCAGTGAAGGGAAATATTTACGCTACAGCATACAATGACATTCTAGACAATTATGTGCTTCCAACTTTGTGGTAACAGTTTGGGGAAGGACCTTTCCTGTTTCAGCAAGCCCCTGTGCAGAAAGCAAGGTCCATACAGAAATGGTTTGTCGAGATCGGTGTGGAAGAACTTGACTGACCTCAACCCCATCAAACAACTTTGGGATGAATTGGAATGCCGACTGCGAGCCAGGCCTAATCGCCCATCATCAGTGCCCGGCCGCACTTATGCTCTTGTGGCTGAATGGAAGCAAGTCCCCGCAGCAATGTTCCAACATCTAGTGGAAAGCCTTCCCAGAAGAGTGGAGGCTGTTATAGCAGCAAAGGGGGGGGACCA
The DNA here is from genome assembly GCF_057628025.1 of Oncorhynchus mykiss. NCBI lineage: Eukaryota > Metazoa > Chordata > Actinopteri > Salmoniformes > Salmonidae > Oncorhynchus > Oncorhynchus mykiss. The sequence goes on along the minus strand of NC_143042.1, from coordinate 45,007,515 downwards.
ACTATATTAATGCCCATGATTTTGGAATGAGATAATTTTGGTCATGCAGTGTATATATCTGTGTCACTGTTAGACAGGTCATGCTAGGGAAGCCATGACACGTTAGCTGGGAGTGTTACTGTGTTAGCATTCCTCTCACTGGAGATGTTTACCTTTCTCATTCCTGATGCTCTACATCTCTCAGGGTCAGACACACTAAACCCAGGCTATATAACAGTCAGAACTGAGTGTTTCTTCCTTGTTCCAGAGACGGGTAATATCAATTTAACCCCGCCTGACCCTTCGTACAGGTACAGTGACCTAATGTATTTCCGAGGCATGACATTCGCTCCATTAAGCAATTGCTAGTGTCGCTCTGAATGCAGATACGTCAGTGTGGCGGAAGCGTAAAAAATGTATAACTTAATTGAGAATAGATTGGATAACATCTGACATCTCAAACTTTCATAACAGGCTTACTGTACAGTGTGTGACGTTCAACGTTGAGCTGAAAACATCTTTGCAGTAAATCAGTTGAGGAACATTGAGGAAGATCGAACTGGTCCACTCAAGAAAAATATTCAGACATCACAGCCTTGTTGACTATGACGGAGGAGAGCCTTGAAGGCGTGCAGAGTTGGCCACATTAGAGCCCAACACACCCTCGTCCTGCTTTCTCTCCCACAGCTACACAAGAAATGGGCTTTCCAATCTGAAACCTAGCACTTGTAATTAGCCCTAGATTCTTCCCCCTTAGTCTCCCAAAAATAGCCCCACTACAGAGAGAGAAAGCTTGAAGGGTTTCATGCAGTGTTTAAAAAATCAAGGGTGATCTTATTATGGCATTAAGGGCCACGCCCCATTTGTCATTCGTCGAAAAAAAAACTAGATTTATGTTTTCTCAACAAAATAAATATATATATATATTTTTTTTTTTATAATATATTTAACAAAAAATATTGTTCAAAACAAACAGCAGCAGCATCTCCGCCTCCATGGGTGCATAGGCTTTGCAAACATTGCTTGGATTGTTTTGCCAGCTATTGGCTATGATGGGGAACTGCTAGCATAAATTATAACATCACAAAGTAAATGGACATCCTGGGGGCACTCAAATGTGCGTTCAGTCAGAACTCCCTCCCAGTACGTCTCTCGCGCCAGACGCCTTACTTCCTCACGTGGCTTTCTGCTTCCCCCCATGTTGTTCGTCAGGTTCTACTATAGGTGAAAGGGCGACATGTGTGGACTAAAACAGCATAAAACCGGGTGTATCACAAAGCATGATCAAATTAATTAGCCAGCAACAGTAATTGTCAGACACATTGAGAAATAGTTTGGTAAATTTTTTGGGGGGGTCGAATTAACCAGTTATCTACCTTTGATAAGCAGCTATCTATAGGTAGCTGGTAGCTTGCTAGATAGTCCCCATGCCAATATCAAGTCTTTCTAAACTCAGTTCTGATTAACTCGGAAATGTGAAGTTATTTCAGAATGAACTTTAACTGGCTAGCACATCATGCTTTGTGACATTATGTTAGCTAGCTATCCCCAGTTAGATAATATGTTTTCACTTATTGCATCTGCATGCTTGTTGCGTTCTCCCTGGTGTACTCGTTCGTTTGTGAGCTGGCTGCTCATTTTAAATCTAATCTGGTCAAAACTGAGGCAGCATGTGCAGCAGTGGTCATTCGGTTTTAATGTGCAAAACTGAAATTGGTGTATTTACGCTGTGTTCAAATGCACAGATCACTTTATATACTGTATCTTCTCAAAGAAACTAATGGTAGTTCGAAAACTTGGTATCATATTTCTGTCATGCTGCTTTGCACCGAGTACTTAGCCAATCAGCGGCCGCCACCGGTGGTTTTGTTTTAGCCTATGATGATGAGAGGGCCTTGTGATTTGTAAGCTTGGAGTTTTTCAGTGTGTAACTAGACTAAGGGAGATGGACTGGGCCTTGACATTGAAATAGTACCATTCCCTGACTTTCTGCTGAGTGTAATGTTCAATTCCGTGACCTTGTGATCCAGTGCCTTGTTGGTTCTTCTGGTCATACTGCAGTGGCTACACTATACGAAATACAATCACGTTACCAAATAATTGATTAAAACACACTGTTTTGCTATGAAGTTCTATAGTAGCCTCAACAGCACTCTGTAGGGTAGTACCATAGTGTAGCCATGGGACAGCTAGTTTCCGTCCTCTTCTGAGTACATTGACTTCAATACAAAAACTAGGAAGCTCACCCCCTTCCATAGACTTACACAGTAATTATAACAACTTCCGGAGGACGTCCTCCAACCAATCAGAGCTCTTGCAGCTTGAACTGACATGTTGTCCACCGAGAATTTATCTAGTACTGAAAGCATAAGCTACAACTAGCTAGTACTGCAGTGCATAAAATATGATGAGTAGTTGACTCAAAGAGAGAGAAAGACAATAGTTGAACAGTTTTGAACAAATTCATTTATTAAAAAATGAAGCAGGAGCAAGAAAGAGAGAGAGAGAGAGATTGCTGTATTTAGCCATTTTTGTTCTCTCACTTTCACTGACAGTGCCTTCGGAAAGTACACCAGACCCCTTGACTTTTTCCACATTTTGTTACGTTACAGCCTTATTCTAAAATTGATTAAATAAATAAAAACCCTCAGCAATCTACACACAACACCCCATAATGACAAAGCAAATATTTTTTTTACATTTTTGCAAATGTGAAAAAAAATAAAACAAAAATCCCTTATTTACATAAGTATTCAGACCCTTTGCTATGAGACTTGAAATTGAGCTCAGGTGCACCCTGTTTTCATTGATCATCCTTGAGATGTTTCTACAACTTGATTGGAGTCCACCTGTGTGGTAAATTCAATTGATTAGACATGATTTGGAAAGGCACACACCTGTCTGTATAAGGTCCCACAGTTGCACAATAATTCAGAGCAAAAACCAAGCCATGAAGTCGAAGGAATTGTCTGTAGAGCCCCGAGACAGGATTGTGTCGAGGCACAGATCTGGGGAAGGGTACCAAAACATTTCTGCAGCATTGAAGGTCCCCAAGAACACAATGGCCTCCATCATCCTTAAATGGAAGAAGTTGAGAACCACCAAGACTCTACCTAGAGCTGGCCGCCAGGGCCAGACTGAGCATTCGGTGGAGAAGGGCCTTGGTCAGGGAGGTGACCAAGAACTTGATGGTTACTCTGACAGAGCTCTAGAGTTCCTCTGTGGAGATGGGAGAACCTTCCAGAAGGACAACCATCTCTGCAGCACTTCACCAATTAGGCTTTGACGGTTGAGTAGCCAGACGGAAGCCACTCCACAGTAAAAGGCACATGACAGCCCGCTTGAAATTTGCCAAAAGGCACCTAAAGACTCTCAGACCATGAGAAACACGATTCTCTGGTCTGATGAAACCAAGATTGAACTCTTTGGCCTGAATGCCAAGCGTCACATCTGTCTGGAGGAAACCTGGCCCCCTCTCTACGGTGAAGTATGGTGGTGGCAGTATCATGCTGTGGGATATTTTTTAGGGCAGGGACTGGGAGACTAGTCACGATTGAGGAAAATATGAACGGAGCAGAGTACAGAGATATCCTTGATGAAAACCTGCTCCAGAGTGCTCAGGACCTCAGACTGGAGCAAAGGTTCACCTGCCAACAGGACAACGACCCTAAGCACACAACCAAGACAACGCAGGAGTGACTTCGGGACAAGTCTCTGAATGTTCTTGAGTGGCCCAGCCAGAGCCCAGACTTGAACCCGATCAAACCTCTCTGGAGACTTGAAAATAGCTGTGCAGCAACGCTACCCATCCAACTTAAGAGGATTTGCAGAGAAGAATGGGAGAAACTCCCCAAATACTGGTGTGCCAAGCTTGTAAGAAGACTTGATTCTGTAATCACTGCCAAAGGTGCTTCAACAAGCTCTCAAGTGGCGCAGCGGTCTAAGGCACTGCATCTCAGTGCAAGAGGTGTCACTACAGTCCCTGGTTTGAATCCAGGCTGTATCACATCTGGCCGTGATTGGGAGTCCCATAGGGCAGCGCACAATTGGCCCAGCGTCGTTCGGGTTTGGCTGGGATAGGCCGTCATTGTAAATAAGAATTTAACCAGGCAAGAACTGACTTGCCTGGTTAAATAACTAAACAAAGTACTTACTAAAGGTTCTGAATACTTATGTGATATTATATATATATATATATATACTTTTATATACTTCTTTTTTTAATAAGGTTTTTTTTAATTAACTTTTTTTGCTTTGTCATTATGGGGTTTGTGTGTAGATTGATGAGGGAAAAAATGTATTTAATCAATTTTAGAATAAGGTTGTAACATAACAAAATGCGCAAAGCACTGTAATTTGCTAGAAAATGCAGCTAACTAGTTTAGCCTACTCAAACACCCGGCTCAAACAGAGAGGTATGCTATGTTAGCTAGCTGGCTATGACTATCCAACACTAGAACTCTACCAATTCAAGGTAAGCTTTTGGTTTTATTAATTTACTGCCACCGAGGCATGCCTGTGTAACAGCTAAACTGCTTGCTGACTGTTCACTGTACTGCGGGTTTACTAACACGTTAGTTCTAATAGCTATGTTGACTAGCTATAACGCTAGCTAATATGGTGAAAACGATGAAGGCTGTGTGTAGAGGTTAACAGTTAAGATATGATATGAAGGTTTGGCTTGGAAAGTTTTTTCGCCTGGTCACAGATAGCTGATGTGTTGTGCACTGAAGTCACCAAGTGAAGGGAAAATGTGAGAGGAGGAGAGCTCGTAGATGTGAGAATGAAAACAATGAGCAAAGTGATCATGCTGTTTGTATGTGGCTGCTATGAAAGCGAACTGTGTTTGCACGTGATCAGGAGCATGTATATTCATTACGCTAATTCTTAAATAAAATGAAACAGGGATAAACATGATTACACCACAGATCAGCTAGATGCAGGCAAGTGTGTGCAAGGTGGGATTAAATCTGTCCCTGTCTGTCACCTTGATTATTCACATTTGTCTCTCGACCTGTGCACCTACACTTTCGTTAAAAAGTTTGGGGTCACTTAGAAATGTACTTGTCATTTAAAATAACATAAATTAATCAGAAATACAGTGTAGACATTGTTAATGTTGTAAATGACCATTGTAGCTGGAAACGGCAGATTTTGTTTATGGAATATCTACTGTACATAGGCCCATTATCAGCAACCATCACTCCTGTGTTCCAATGGCACGTTGTGTTAGCTGATCCAAGTTTATCATTTTAAAAGACTAATTGATCATTAGAAAAACCTTTTGCAATTGTTAGCACAGCTGAAAACTGTTGTTCTGATTAAAGAAGCAATAAAACTGGCCTTCTTTAGACTAGTTGAGTATCTGAAGCATCAGTATTTGTGAGTTCGATAACAGGCTCCAAATGGCCAGAAACAAATAACTTTCTTCTGAAACTCGTCAGTCAATTCTTGTTCTGATAAACGAAGGCTATACCATGCGAGAAATTGCCAAGAAAAACTGAAGATCTCGTACAACGCTGTGAACTACTCCCTTCACAGAACAGCGCAAACTGACTAACCAGAATAGAAAGAGGAGTGGGAGGCCACGGTGCACAACTGAGCAAGAGGACAAGTACATTAGAGTGTCTAGTTTGAGAAACAGACGCTTCACAAGTTGGTTAAATAGTACCAACACCAGTCTCAACGTCAACAGTGAAGAGGCGACTCCGAGATGCTAGCCTTCTAGGCAGAGTTGCAAAGAAAAAGCCATATCTCAGACTGGCCAATAAAAATGAAAGATTAAGCTGGACAGAGCAATTCTGCCTAGAAGGCCAACATCCCAGAGTCGGCTCTTTTCAGCTGTGCTAACATGATTGCAAAAGAGTTTTCTAAGGGTCAATTAGCCTTTTAAAATTATCCACTTGGATTAGCTAACACAACGTGCCATTGGAACACAGGAGTGATGGTTGCTGATAATGTCGCCTCTGTACGCATATGTACAGTTGAAGTCGGAAGTTTACATACACCTTAGCCAAATACATTTAAATTCAGTTTTTCACAATTCCTGACATTTAATCCTAGTAAAAATTCCCTGTCTTAGGTCAGTTAAGATCACCACTTTATTTTAAGAATGTGAAATGTCAGAATAATAGTATAGGGAATTACTTATTTCAGCTTTTATTTATTTTATCACACTCCCAGTGGGTCAGAAGTTTACATACACTCAATTAGTATTTGGTAGCATTGCCTTTAAATTGTTTAACTTGTGTCAAACGTTTCGGGTATCCTTCCACAAGCTTCCCACAATAAGTTGGGTGAATTTTGGCCCATTCCTCCTGACAGAGCTGGTGTAACAGAGCTGGTTTGTAGGCCTCCTTGCTTGCACATGCTTTTTCAGTTCTGCCCACAAATATTATATAGGATTGAGGTCAGGGTCTTGTGATGGCCACTCCAATACCTTGACTTTGTTGTCCTTAAGCCATTTTGCCACAACTTTGGAAGTAGGCTTGGGGTCATTGTCCATTTGGAAGACCAATTTGTGACCAAGCTTTAACTTCCTGCCTGACTGATGTCTTGAGATGTTGCTTCAATATATCAATTTATTTTCCATCCTCATGATGCCATCTATTTTGTTAAGTGCACCAGTCCCTCCTGCAGCAAAGCACCCCCACAACACGATGCTGCCACCCCGTGCCTCACGGTTGGGATGGTGTTCTTCGGCTTGTAAGCATCTCCCTTTTCCCTCCAAACATAACGATGGTCATTATGGCCAAACAGTTCTATTTTTGTTTCATCAGACCAGAGGACATTTCTCCAAAAAGTACAATCTTTGTCCCCATGTGCAGTTGAAAACTGTAGTCTGGCTTTTTTATGGCGGTTTTAAGGCAGTGGCTTCTTCCTTACTGAGCGACCTTTCAGGTTATGTCGATATAGGACTCGTTTTTACTGTGGATATAGATACTTTTGTACTGTTTCCTCCAGCATCTTCTCAAGGTCCTTTGCTGTTGTTCTGGGATTGATTTGCACTTTTCGCACCAAAGCACATTCATCTCTAGGAGACAGAATGTGTCTCCTTCCTGAGCAGTATGACGGCTGCATGGTCCCATGTACATTTGTACAGATTAACGTGGTACCTTCAGGTGTTTGGAAATTGCTCCCAAGGATGAACCTGACTTGTGGAGGTCTTGGCTATTTCTTTTGATTTTCCCATGATGTCAAGCAAAGAGGCACTGAGTTTGAAGGTAGGCCTTGAAATACATCCACAGGTACACCTCCAATGGACTCAAATGATGTCAATTAGCCTATCAGAAACTTCTAAAGCCATGACGTCATTTTCTGGAATTTTCCAAGCTGTTTAAAGGCACAGTCAGCTTAATGTATATAAACTTCTAACCCACTGGAATTGTGATACAGTGAATTATAAGTGAAATAATCTGTTTGTAAACAATTGTTGGAAAAATGACTTATGTCATCCACAAAGTAGATGTCCTAACCAACTTGCCAAAACTATAGTTTGTTAAACAAGAAATGTGGGGAGTGGTTAAAAAACGAGTTTTAATGACTCCAACATAAGTGTATATAAACTTCTGATTTCAACTGTAGATATTCCATAAAAATCTGCATTTTCCGGCTACAATAGTCATTTACAACATTAAAATGTCTACACTGCATTTCTGATCAAACATTGTTTCAAAAACAAGGACATTTCTAAGTGACCCCAAACTTTTGAACTGGAGTGTACGTTGTAAACTTTAATTGATAGGCTAGGTTGTACCAACCTCATGATGGGTATAGGGAAAATTTGAGTATAATGTTAAGTAGCCTAAACCTATCGATGTTACTTTGAGCTGGGTGAAAAGAATATGAATATGAACAGTTATCCAATATCCTGTAATAAAAATAAGGCCATGCTCATAAAAAAATAATCGTCCTCCCTCATCTTAAAACGGCACCGACCACCACTGTCATACTGGGAACCTTAACTGGCTGGGGGAGTCTGGGAGAGAAAACGGGGATGGGGGTTTCGGTTAAGTCAGTCCCCATAGGGGAAAGGCAAACAGATGTCGTCGTCTAGTTAGTCCTCATGGGTATTTGGCATGGGGACAAGTTCGGGGCAGCTCTCAGAGGGGCAAAAATAGACGTTTCTGGAGGGAAACAGACAGAGACAGTGTGGATTGCTGTGTTTATGTACAAACTGTTACAGAGACTGAGTGGCTGAGAGTAGGGAGAGTTATATGTTCCGCTGTATAAAAATAAACTTGAAATATTATAACACACTGGTGTCATCTAATCCAATTTAACTTCCAAAGGCCAATCTATCCATCCTTTGAAGCACCCACATCTTCCTACTAGAGAGTTGTTGCCCGCAATGAAATAAATGCAATGAAATAAATCTGAAATACTTATGTTAAGTAATCCTAGTATTTATATCTATATGCTACTTTTACCCACCCACCCATGTGTGCTGCGCCTTTGGGGGGATTAGAATGTTACATCAGTGATGATATCAGGCAGGTCTCAGATCAATTTTCCTTTAATAACCTCCTACAGGGAACGGGGGAGGGTAAACTGAACCTAGATTTGTCATTTTAGGGTCAACATACACCTCAAGTGCCTCTGGAAATACCATGACCACATACCATGTAATGTACTTTATAGTACAAACCACAAGAGTTACTGTTTTAATCAACAGAAAGCAACTAGGTCACACAATAGAATTCTGTATTAGTCCTGTGTGGCTCCGTTGGTAGAGTGCTTGCAACAGCAGGGTTGTAAATTTGATTCCCACTGCGGCAAGATATGAAAAAGTATGTATGCAGTACTGTAAGACGCTTGGATAAAAAGAGCCTGCTAAAAGGAATCATTATATAAACCTACATCCTAGATTTCAATCCATTGATATGTGTCGATAAGTTATTGAAGTATCTCACGAGCGAGAAAAGCACAGCAAAGCCATGGCAAAGCTCTCACAATAGCGTAGGAGAGGAACTTGTCTCACAAAGATCTGTGTTTATTCTATCCATGGTGCTAAGGAGACAGGACCTTGGCACTGTTTCTCAACTTTCTCTGCCAACATATGGCCAAAGATACCAACAAACGCGTTCATTCCCTGCATTATTGAAGAACCGCATTCTCTTAGCACGTTAGTTCTAACACGACACCACCTCTTACTCCAGTACGATACACGCCCGTACGAAGCAGACACAGGTTTGAGGTTAAAGACAAATAAAACCTTTTTTTTTTAAACAAGTGTGTACTAGTTTCTCTCTCCGACATGTTCAAACCGTTTCCTTTCATGAGAAACTGTGTCCTAGTTCCATGGTTTTCCTTCATTGAGTTACTTCCACACCCTTGGCAGGAGATGTACTGCAAACGATGCAGTATGAAGAAATGGATGAAAAGTAGAAATAAATCAAAATGAATAGGAATGTAAATAGTGTGGGTGGGTAGATGGCCTTGAATCATACTGCTTTATTCCCAGAGCCTGCCTATATCTCAGATAGGAGGAGGCTATTCAACACAACCAGGTAAATGGGACAAAACAGCGCTGACTGATTTAATACATCTCCTTTCCCACCAGGCAGTTGGCTAAATGTTGACAGAATGATGTCATGGTTTTGGTGTCACTGTGATGACATCATTAAGTTTTGAGCTGGGTGTACTATGCACAATAACCAACCAACCACATGGTCAGTGTGGGAGTACACAGTACTGTATTTCTGACCTCAGTTGGTCAGACACTGCTTTTCTTCTGTGGTCTCGAGGTGGTCAGCAACCGCTGTCGCATCTGTCTGTTTGGTCACAGAGTTTCCATCCTCTGAGTTCTGCAGCTAACTGAATCTGAAGTCCAATGCAGCTAGCCATTTTTCCAGTCTGTGGGCAGAGAGGCAGCTTATTTAACGCAATGAAACCTCTGCAGGAGGAAAAAAAGCGCACCGCTGTGAAGAGGCATTTAGGAAATGTCAGGCCACTTGCTCTTTACATCCCATAATGCTGTGCCCGAGGACACATTTTGTGAGAGCAACTGTCCACCCACACGTCGACGCTCTCATCCTGTGACGTCTGCGAGATAAAAGCGTGTCGTGATCTTCCCTCGACTGCTAATCCTCCCAAGAACACACCATTTCTGCACCGTCTTTCACAGCAGCAGCATCATAATGCCCCAAGCAGAATCCAGAGGTATACATACAGTGTATCTCTATATACGGCTCTGGCTGATCCCATACATTTAGATTAGACAAAAATAGACCAGAGACAGAACATATACCAAAAACAGATGTGCCACCACTAGTTCCTGTAAGACAAAAACATAACTGACTGTCTAACAGCAGGGGGTGAATCAGTGCACAGTAAACAGAGAGGGGCAGAGCAAAACCACATGCAACCACATCAAGTTCAACCTCAACTTAAGCTGCTATGGGCAACCCTAAAAATACATTTTTTCTCCATGTCGGTTGGGTCCTTAAGGTTGGGTCCTTTACACCAAAACTGTGCTGCACTCCTCCAAACAACACTAATTCATTTGAAATGGGTCACTAGCCAAGGGACTCCAAACACAGCGCCGCTCAGTCAACAGTTCATAAAGAACACTTGATGAGAGTTGACGATGAGAAAAATCACTCATCACTTCACAAAACCCTTTTAGTATGCCTGATTTAAATTCAGTTTGTGTCCCCGGTCCCAGTATTCAGGAAGCAGGACAGTATCTCTGTATAGAACTGCACAGTGTGTCACATAGCCACACACACATGCAAGCTCTGTTAGAGGCTGGAGCTGACCAAAACATTCCTCTGAAGGAACACACAAGCTAACCACTGTGAGGCACTTAAACAGTCAAATATGAGTTACAAAGAGCCCAAAGAAGGCAAGAAAACTGTCAGGGAGATGCAGGAAGACACCACAGCACAGAGATAAGCATGAACTATGAATGCAAGAAGAAAGAGAGAGAGATGCTCAATGAGTTTGATGAGAATACTTACAGAGTTGAGAGTTAAAGTTTGCTCCATGTATGGCGCTGTGTGCAGCTTGTGTTTGGCTTGTCTTCAGTGCTGCTGCAGCTCCACACGCCTGATGTGTGGAAACAAGTCCATTCGTCAGCTCACTCCGCGGTGTGTGTGTGTTTGCAGCCAGGGAGCGCTAAACTCAGGCGGAGAGCGGCAGTCCAAGATCCTGACAGCTACTGAGAGTTCAAACACACTCCCCCTGCTGCTACTGTGCCTTGCTTCCTCTCTCCCTCCCTCTCTCACTCCCTACCTACCTCCCTCCCTCTCACTTTCCTCTACCCACTCTATCATCCTTCCCTTTCCATTTATTTTTCTCTCCCTCTGTCTTCATTCCTCCTCACAGTTCCTTCTACGCCCACAAAGTGGATCTCTTAGCCTCAGGCAGGCAAACCAAGCTTTGTTATCCAGCCTATGATGTGTGAGGGAACGCAAAACCTTAGACTCACGGATAAGTGAGGGCCATCAACTCTTGGCACACACATAGGTACACAAAATAGCATACACTCACAAGCATTCCTTCACACTATTTATAATTCATTGGTACACATAGACCACAGAAACACACAGACACTCCAAACACACACACGCACACTTATCATTCAGTGTGCAAAGCATCTGATTTAAGTCAGAAATTAAAGCCTGAGATGAGGAAGGAATTGGCGTGCGAGGAGGGAGGGGGCCGGTGGGGCTTTGACAAGTGTGCTGAAAAATGAATAGAAGCGATACATAGTTCACAGACAACAAAGCCCTAGCGTGCAGCGAGACGCTCCTATCGCGTAATCTCCACACACACACAAAATACATCAACCGCTGATCATCACAGCTCCTCTGCTGAGACCAAATGGCAACCAGGACAAGCGAAACAGACAGAAAACAGCAGATTAGACTACCCGACAGGACAGTCTGGCGTAGCTACATGTCAGAGGCTATGTGAGGTCAAATATAACAGTGTTTACTGATTCCTGACCCCTGTTGCCGCGGCTCTGACGCACACGGCTAACCACGGGAAAAGCAACAGAGCCTCCACATGTGCTTGCAGCTTCCGTAGCGTCAAACGGTGAGAGGTTATCCACAAGCAGGGGTCTCACCACAGCGCTGCTGGCAGGGTCTCCCAGGGGCCCACGTTGTCCGCTCATGTAGAGATGTGACCGGTGGCAGCTTATCACATTTTGGATTCTCACAGCGTGAAAAATGGGCTCAATAACATTCTAGGGAGTCAAGGACAGAACTGAGGAATCAGGAGGGTAGGAAAAGCTCTCAAAACAAAACACCTTCCAATCCCTGTATAATGGGATATTCCAACGTGATGCACGCTAGTAATCTGGAGAGGCTGAGATACGAGGACACCTGTTATTTATATGGTGAGGAACATAGGGAATCTTACATTGTGGGTGTAAAACTCCTTTGATGTAGCTTGCACAACATGCACCAGTTTGTCATTCCATATATTGTCTTTAAAGGATGCCTGCCAAATGGAGGCTCTCACTTTCCTTATCAAGAAAGAGCAGATGATGTGTTTCTGTTGCTCTACATTGACAAATTTAGCAGACATACAGTAGTGAGTGCATACATATTCATGTTTCCTTCCCGTACTGAGCCTTGCGGCGTGGCTCATTGATCTTTGACTGATGATCATGTGAAGCTGTTATAGCGTAGTTAAACTTGACTGAATGCCGTTCTCCGGTGAAACAATGGTGTCTGGTTTAGCAAGGATGGTGACGCTGAGCCCTTGGGGTGATGAGCCCTTGAAATGGAAACCAGGGGTGGGCGACAGCCATAGATGAGGATCTAATTGCCTTTGGCCACCATTAGAAGAAAACCTCAAACATAGTAATTACCTGGAATGTATACCATGACTTAAAGCAGCATGGGTAAATTGCACTCACTTTGTCATGGTTTCAGTGTGGCTGAAATGATGACTGCACAATGAAAAATGTGCAAATACGCCACTGTTAAGTTCTTATCAGACCACAGACGTGCTTACACAACAACTGTTTTGCAGCAACAAAAAACTCCCAGAGGACCAGCAATTCCTAAGAAACCCTTAAAAGGTCCAATGTAGCTGTTTTAATCTTAATATCAAATCATTTATGGGAAACAATTATTACCTTGTGTGATTATTTTATTATTTTTAATTTAAATGGTCAAAAATAAACAAAAATAACTTCTTAGAAAATAGCAATTTCTCAAGCAAGAATTTTGCTAGGACTGTCTGGGAATGGTCTGTGTGGGGAGGGGAAAACTGAAAACTAGCAAAATGGTTCGGAACTCTTGCTTATTGGTTAACTAATGTCACAAGGCAGGCCAAAACTTCATCCCACCAAAACATTTCAGCCAGTTATTTCAAACAGCTCTTACACTAAAACGGTATTATCATAATTTTCACAATTTCACAGTATTATTCTAACCTCATAGTGTGGAAATATATATAAAACACATGACAAATCATGTTTTTGACTTCACTGGGCCTTTAATTAGGAACTCCACCATTTCATAACTTGGAAAAGTACAGCTTGAGGAAAATGCTAGACTTTAAAAGCGGGATTCCCTTTCCGGACTATGTTAAAATTCCCTCTGCAGCCACCCACTGACCAAAATACTATTTAGCTGGTGGAATACACCCAAGTCTTAATGTTCCAGGAAACACTTGAGGAAATCCTACTACTCTTACTTGCTGTTCCCAATTTGAACGGTGATTCCCATTCAGTCTGTGGCAACCCAAATATAGCCTTTTGTTTTGCTAGCCAAAACTATTTCTGAGAGAATTACAGTTTGCGTCATAGAGAGGATCAAACAGTAGGATGAGCTACTACACTGAGAGCCCAATTATAAAAGAGACATCAAAAATGAGTTATTATTTAATTCAATACGAGCTGACCTTAGTCCAATGTTCATTTTTCTCTCTATAATAGTCCTACATGTCAACTGAAATGCTTTTGATTACAAAGTATTCCTAGTATTGCAATATGTTTTGTATCTAGAAATGTAATTTATGTGAAGCCCAGGGTAACTTTCCTCGTCGTGTGGACAATAACATGTTGTATCCAATTTATTATGTTGGATTAGAGCTATAAGTAGTTCATTACTAGGTAGCATGTTTTCTTTGTTTGTTTAGGCCTATAGCAGACCTTTTTTGGGGGATCCTATTATAGGTGCATAATGCAGTTGTTTACATCCAGCATGTGCAGTTAGCAGGCTCTGTAGACAGAGATCATAGCTAATGCTAACAAAGTATGAAAGCTTTAGCTCGTCTTACTGACTTCACAGACACTTGCAACACGTCAAATGCCCCGTCTCTCTCCATAACCGTCACAGTAACTGTTGACCCTGAAGAGGCAGCAAGGCCCTAGTGTACTTGACCCTGAAGAGGCTGCAAGGCCCTAATGTACTTGAAAGAATTTGAGATGGCCTCAACCAATGACATCGCTTTAGCGTTCGAAAATGGTGAGGTGGAGCAAATCTATATATATAGAGTTCCCGGTTCAGGGATCACACACTGACTGACAATACCATTATCTTATATTCACTCCTCTGCAGTACCAGTGACTCAGAAATCCCTCAGACAAAAAGAGCAAAAACCGTTAAGTCGTAACATCCTATTGCTGTGTAGTACTAATGAACAGCCATGTTGAGGTAAGAGTGATTCAGCCGCTGTGCTGACAGAAGGCTCTGAAGTTGAGTCTTCCGCCCACTCCTTCGATGACAAACGCAAAAGTGAGCAAAACCAAATGTCAAAACCAATTAGGTCAGTCATAGGAAATGTACTTTACATTGTGTGAAGCTGTTCTGTACAAATCAAATCAAATGTTATTGGTCACATACACATGGTTAGCAGATGTTAATGCGAGTGTAGCGAAATGCTTGTGCTTCTAGTTCCGACAGTGCAGTAATATCTAACAAGTAATCTAACAATTCCCCAACAACTACCTAATACACACAAATCTAAAGGGGTGAATGAGAATATGTACATTTAAGTATATGGATGAGCGATGGTCGAGCAGCATAGGCAAGGTGCAGTAGATGGTATAAAATACATTATATACATGTGATATGAGTAATGTAAGATATGTAATCATTTTTAAATGGCATTATTTAAAGTGACGTTGTTTAAAGTGACTAGTGATCCATTTATTAAAGTGTCCAGTGATTGGGTCTCAATGTAGGAAGCAGCATCTCTGAGTTAGTGACTGCTGTTTAGCAGTCTAACGGCCTTGAGCTAGAAGCTGTTTTTCAATCTCTCAGTCCCAGTTTTGATGCACCTGTACTGACCTCGCCTTCTGGATTATAGTGGTGTGAACAGGCAGTGTTTTAGTTGTTGTCCATGATGATCTTTTTGGCCTCCCTGTGACATCGGGTGCTGTAGGTGTCATGGAGGTGTCATGGAGGGCAGGTAGTTTGCCTACGGTGATGCTTTGTGTTTGGCCCTGTCCGGGGGTATCATCGGATGGGGCCACAGTGTCTCCTGACCCCTCCTGTCTCAGCCTCCAGTATTTATGCTGCAGTAGTTTATGTGTCGGGGGGCTAGGGTCAGTTTGTTATATCTGGAGTACTTCTGCTGTCTTATCCGGTGTCCTGTGTGATTTTAAGTATGCTCTCTCTAATTCTCTCTTTCTCTCTTTCTTTCTCTCTCTCGGAGGACCTGAGCCCTAGGACCATGCCTCAGGACTACCTGGCATGATGAATCCTTGCTGTCCCCAGTCCACCTGGCCGTGCTGCTGCTCCAGTTTCAACTGTTCTGCCTGTGATTATAATTATTTGACCATGCTGGTCATTTATGAACATTTGAACATCTTGGCCATGTTCTGTTATAATCTACACCCGGCACAGCCAGAAGAGGACTGGCCACCCCTCATAGCCTGGTTCCTCTCTAGGTTTCTTCCTAGGTTTTGGCCTTTCTAGGGAGTTTTTCCTAGCAACCGTGCTTCTACACCTGCATTGCTTGCTGTTTGGGGTTTTAGGCTGGGTTTCTATACAGCACTTTGAGATATCAGCTGATGTACGAAGGGCTATATAAATAAATTTGATTTGATTTGTGCAGACCGCACCACCCTCTGGAGAGCCTTGCGGTTGAGGGAGGTGCAGTTGCCGCACCAGGCAGTAATACAGCACGACAGGATGCCCTCGATTGTGCATCTGTAAAAGTTTGTCAGCAGCCTGAAGAAGGCTGTTGCGCCTTCTTCATCACACTGTCTGTGTGGGTGGACCCTTTCAGTTTGTCTGTGATGTGTATGCCCAGGAACTTAAAACTTTCCACCTTCTCCACTGCTGTCCCTTCGATGTGGATAGGGGGGTGCTCCCTCTGCTGTTTCCTGAAGTCCACGATCATCTCCTTTGTTTTGTTGACGTTGATGAAAGGTTGTTTTCCTGACACCACACTCCGAGTGCCCTCACCTCCTGCCTGTAGGCTGTCTTGTCATTGTTGGTGATCAGGCCCACTACTGTTGTGTCGTCTGCAAACTTGATGATTGAGTTGGAGGCGTGCATGGCCACGCAGTCATGGGTAAAGAGGGAGTACAGGAGAGGACTGAGCACACACCCTTGTGGGGCCCCAGTGTTGAGGGTCAGCGAAGTGGAGATGTTGTTTCCTACCTCCAACACCCGGGGGCGGCGTGTCAAAAAGTCCAGGACCCAGTTGCACAGGACGGGGTTGAGACCCAGGGCCTCCAGCTTGATGGTGAGCTTGGAGGGTACTATGGTGTTGAATGCTGAGCTGTAGTAAATTAACAGCATTCTTACATAGGTATTATTTTTGTCCAGATGGGATAAGGCAGTGTGCAGTGTGATGGCGATTGCGTCATCTGTGGACCTGTTGGGGCGGTATGCAAACTGAAGTGGGTCTAGGGTGGCCGGTAAGGTGGCGGTGATATGATCCTTGACTAGCTTCTTAAAGCACTTCATGATGACATAAGTGAGTACTACGGGGCGGTAGTCATTTATTTCAGTTATCTTTTCCTTCTTGGGTACAAGAACAATGGTGGCCATCTTGAAGCATGTGGGGACAACAGACTGGAATAGGGAGCGATGTCCGTAAATACACCAGCCAGCTGGTCTGCGCATGCTCTGAGGACACAGCTAGGGATGCCATCTGGGCCAGCAGCCTTGCGAGGGTTAACAAGTTGAAATGTTTTACTACGTCAGCCACAGAGAATGAGAGAGGGGAGAAGCAGTCTTTGTTAGCGAGCCGTGACGGTGGCACTGTATTATCCTCAAAGCGGACAAAGAAGGTGTTTAGTTTGTCTGGAAGTGTGACTTAAGATTTCCTGGGGTAACAATGTAAGAAATAATACATTAAAAAAAATACTGCACAGTTTCCTAAGAATGCGAAGCGAGGCGACCATCTCTGTCGGCGCCATTTTATATAAGATACAGGTTTATGTTCCAAAGAGACTTGTTGAAAACCCTATTGAACTTAAACAGAACCAGATGCCTCAAGTTTTTGACACTACTGTTTAGGGTGTGTGTGTGTGTGTGTGTGTGTGTGTGTGTGTGTGTGTGTGTGATAGCGAGGGGCTGTAGAATCCCTGAGCAATGCTAATAGGGGAGAAATGTGGGAACGTCATTTAGTAGCACTGCTCGTTAGCAAGGCCATACCAACAGGGCCCATGCCTCAGGCTGCTCGTTAACAAGGCCAAACCAACAGGGCCCATGCCTCGAGCCCACACAAAGACCACTTTGTGAGCCACCCTCGCCGCAAGTGTGGCACCAAATATGAGAGTTGAAGGCAAACAGAAATGAAAGGTTCAAAAAGAATGGAAACTGGAGCAGAACGGGGGAGGGAGGTTCGGCTGAATGTCCAAATTAGTCAAGCTGACCAACTCCTCCGCATATAAGCGAGCCGCAAGCCCTCAAAATGCAGTTCCCAATAAAGATGGGTACACAACGGTACAGGGCCATTTTACAATGTTACAATAAGCCAGAACAGAGTTTTATTGAATTAAGTTGATTGAACACCAGATATTTTACTCTAATTCAAAAAACTCAAATTCCAGAAACACAAATGGGGTTAATACCAGGCAAACCGAGTAGGATGGTGCTAGGTTTTAAACGATATGACAACAGTTATAAATACTGCACTGGACATAGGGCCTACCTCCAGGTCGTCCAGTGATCGTGCCAGGCTGAGCCTCTTGGAGTGTCCAAAGGAGCGACGGCCAGAGGAGCGTCCGGCGCCAATGCCCCAGAACTTGGAGCCCTGTCATGGGGAGAAGAGAGAACATTAACCTTTTACTGCAGTGGGCTAAATCAGGGTCACACTGAGTATTTCTTAGTAGTCTTAAACAAATCTACTTTGAAACAAAAGTACACACCTCACACACATGGTTATGGGCTTTAAAAAAAATAAGACACCTGTACCATGCAGATATAGAGTTGAAATGAATTCCATTTTGATACTTCATATACATCACAGAACACTGAAATATAACAAAACTGTTCGAAATATAAAAAAATAAATGTTGATTAATTAAAACTATTAATTAAAACTATTAATAACATTCCACTCATGAGGCCACAAGGTCATTTGACTGCAGGAAAGGGATAAAGACTGTGCCAAAACATCACACTACTACATGGACCACTGATCCTATCATGGTTTCTGTCATACTTAGCTATGGGTCATGAGCCTACATAACACCATCATAAACATGACATAACACCTTTAACATGATGTAAGCATTAGGGATTAGTAAAGTAAACTTGTCAATGGTGATCATCCCTTTGTCTGGAATACATTTCCATACAAAATAGGCATATCCCTATACACTGTACAAGCTTGTAGTTTTGGAGAGATTTGCGAGTGATAAGAGACTATCTCACTGGGCAATTAAACCAAGATGATGTAAACCAACCAAGATGATGACAGATGTTCTTCCTGCCATGACCTTCAGGCCATATGGCGTGTCCTTAAATAAACAGGGGTCCTGACACGCAACTCCCTTCCTGCCCGACAACATAACTGTGATTGGCCAACAGATTGTACAAAAATAACGGACTGGCTACACACACACACACGGCCCATTAGTCTCAGTTCTGCACAATGTTGACGATTTCACAGACACCAGTTGAGCTGAGGTAGTGAAAAAATAGATGTTCACCTACTTTACCTCAAAAGCCTCCATCAAACTCAACTCCTCCCCTTTCATCTGCACCTTAATCTCACCGTTTCACTGCTACACCAAAGGAGCATGAGACACACATTTCGCCAGCAGCCCTGCTATTATAATGATGGGTGAAAGCCCAGCCTAATGTCTGAGCTGGAATAAAAAACTGCCGGTAATTACCATGGTATCACATGGGCTCTATCCTGTAATTTGCCTTAGCTTCCTGTGCAAAACTTATTTTCAGAACAGAGGACATTTCAGACAGACACATTATTCATCCGGTGTATGCACACAGGATAATAACTTTTGCTTGGATAAACAGCGAGAGACAAACACAACGATAAACAGCGTAATATTTTCCCCTATCATCTGACTCGGGTAATCTGCTCTCTGTACCAGAAAGAAGAGCGGAAATAGAAATGCATCTGATGGTAGAGGAGGATTCTCTCAATTTGTGCAAAGATTCTGTTTTGCCAAATGCCGGATATTCCATGGAACAAATCCATCTTTATCTACTGTACTCATGCATGCAATAGCGTAGCCACAGGAGAAACATATTATAAAAGGTTAACTTTCTGTATTGGCTTTTCAAAGTACTTTAATATGTTTTGAGGATTTTTCCAAAAGTTTAGAATGCACCTTTACTTCTGTGTCAACAGGAAACATATTGAGTATACAGTATACAGGTAACTGCCAAAATAAAGGAAACACCATCATAAAGTGTCTTAATAGGGCGTTGGGCCTTGTGATGCGTGGGTCAGCTGTTTGTTCACCAGCCCGCAACTGCTAATAACCCATCTGCAACCGGCATTCTACACAGTATGTGATAAAGTGAAATTGTGAGGACGACACCTAACCCTAGCCCGCAAATAGAAAATGGATAGCAGAACTATTTTTTTGACAGGCCCTTTTTTGATATGCCTAGGTTTCTGTTTATAATTTCTGACATTTTGGTAGGCTGTTTGTTAGTAATTAGATACATGCAGCTTCTCTTCTGTCAATACTTGTTGCCCTAGAAGACTAAACAAACCCTTGCTCACCAGAATGTCATAAAACAATAGAATGAATGCTTAAATCTAGTCGACATCGGTAAAGTTTGTTTTCGCTTTCATCTCAGCTTCTCTCAAGCAGCAAAGACTTTTAAGGGACCGCAGAGAACATGCACTAACGAAACATTTTGTGCAAAATTTCCAAATGACATCAGTTTGACCGGTTTTGAGGAAAATTAGAAGCTGTTAAAACGACCCAACATGTTTTTGATAAGATTTCAGTTTGGCTTGAATGCATATTTTATGTGGTTGAAATACAATCAGCTTTTATGATGCTGATAAAGACAACACTTTGAACGCGCCGTCAGGGACCGTCTGTAATTCTGTCGTGATGCGAAAATAAATAATATTTCTACACTTCTGTTCCCGAGTCACTGCGAGCAATGCTTAATTCGGCAGGGGTTAACACTATCTTCAGCTATGTGAGAGGTTATAGACCTACAGTCAGTGTCCAGAGTTCAGAAAGGTTAGAATTCCATTTAACCCATCTGAACAGTACAGTTCCCTTGATGTGACATTCTGAAGTCCCCATCTTGCGACTGTCGAATTTCTATAGCGCCTCACAATCATCACACATAACACTGCTATCATCCTCTTTCACCAAATCTTTCCCAAGCATTAGACTACTGTTCTGGCCCTCCCTTCTATTTATTTTCAACTCTCTATGGTACGCAAAAATCAGCAAGACAAAGGAGCTGATCGTGGACTACAGGAAACGGAGGGCTGAATGCCCTCATTCACATTGACGGGGCTGTAGTGGAGCAGGTCGAGAGCTGCTCTGTTGCTCTGTGTCCACATCACTAAGGATCTATCATGGTCCACACACACCAACACAGTCATAAAGAGGGCATGGCAACACCTTTCCCCCCCCCAGGAGGCTTTGAAAAGATTTGGCATGGGCACTCAGATCCCCAAAAAGTTTTACAGTTGCACCATTGGGAGGATCTTGATTGGCTGCATCACCGCTTGTTATGGCAACTGCTTGGCATCCGACCGCAAGGCGCTACAGAGGGTAGTGCGTACGACCCAGTACATCACTGGGGCCGAGCTCTCTGCCATCCAGGACCTCTATACCAGGCGGTGTCAGAGGAAGACCCTAAAAATTGTCAAAGACTCCAGCCACCCTAGTCATAGACGGTTCTCTCTGCTAACGAATGGCAAGCGGTACCGATGCACCAAATCTGGAACCAACAGGACATTGAACAGCTTCTACCCCCCAGCCATAAGACTGCAAAATAGTTAGTTAAATAGTTAGCCGAATAGGTACCCGGACTGTCTGCATTGACACTTTTTGCGCAAACTTTTTTTGACATACACTGCTGCTACTGTTTATTATCCATCCTGTTGCCTAGTCACTTTATTCCTAGTTATACTGTATGTACATACAGTGCCTTAAGGAAGTATTTATACCATTTGACTTTTTCCACATTTTGTTGTGTTATAGCCTGAATTGAAAATGAATTAAACAGAGATCTTTTTGGGGTCACACAATACCCCATATAATATCAAAGTGTAATTATGTTTCTCAATTTTTGTTTTACAAATTAATAAAAAAATGAAAAGCTGAAATGTCTTGAGTCAATAAGTATTCAATCCCTTTGTTATGGCAAGCCTAAATAAGTTGAGGAGTAAAAAAATTTGCAATAATAGTGTTTAACGTGATTTTTAAATGACTACTCCATCTCTGTACCCCACACATACAATTATCAGTCAAGCAGTGAATTTCAAACACAGATTCAACCACAAAGACCTGGGAGGTTTGCCAATGCCTCACAAAGAAAAGCACCTAATGGTAGATGGGTAAGAAGAAGAAAAAAGCAGACATTGAATAACCCTTTGAGCATTGTGAAGTTATTAATTATTTTTTGGGCTATACACCCAGTCACTACAAAGCCACAGGTGTGCTTCCTAACTCAGTTGCCGGAGAGGAAGGAAACTGTTTATGAATTACATCATGAGGCCAATGGTGACTTTAAAACAGTTACAGAGTTTAATAGCTGTGATAGAAGTAATGTCAAGGCTGTGGGTAACTGGTGAAAGGAGTCAGGCGCAGGAGAGCTGAGATGCGTGGACAAGGTATTTAATACAAGATAACACCAGTATAAACACATAGTATAGTAGTATAACATAGTATAAATACTATGGTGCGGGAAAAATACCGGTACCACAAAATAAACAGGCGTAATAACAAAACCCGGGACGAAATACCAGCCGTCAATAACAGCCTGAACAATAAAACAAACATGCACACAAACATGGTACTAAACCAGAGGGTTAAATAATGAACATGTAATGGGGGAATTGAAACCAGGTGTGTAGAAAACACAAAACAAACACAAAACACAAAAGAAATGGAAAATTAAAAGTGGATCGGCGATGGCTAGAAGGCCGGTGTCGTCGACCGCCGAGCGCCGCTCGAACAAGGAGAGGGACCGACTCCGGGGGAAGTCGTGACAGTACCCACCCCTTGACACGCAGCTCCAGCAGTGCACCGACACCGGCCTCTGGGACGACCCGGAGGGCGAGGTGCAGGGCGATCCGGATGGAGACGGTGGAACTCCCGCAGCATCGAGGGTCCAATACGTCCTCCACCGGCACCCAGCAGCTCTCCTCCGGACCGTACCCCTCCCACTCCACGAGGTACTGAACGCCCCTTGCCCGACGCCTCGAGTCCTGTATGGATCGGACTGCATACTCCGGGGCCCCCTCGATGTCCAGAGGGAGCGGAGGGACCTCCCGCACCTCAGACTCCTGGACTGGACCAGCTACCACCAACCTGAGGAGAGACACATGGAACGAGGAGTTTATATGGTAATCTAGGGGAAGCTGTAAACTGTTACAAACCTCGTTCACTCTCCTCAGGACATTGAACGGCCCCACAAACCACGGGCCCAGCTTCAAGGCAGGGCAGGTGGAGGGTCGAGAGCCAGACCCAGTCCCCCGGTGCGAACACTGGGGCCTCACTGGGGTGGCGGTCTGCGCTGGCTTTCTGATGCCTCACGGCCCGCTGAAGGTGCACATGAGCGGCGTCCCATGTCTCCCCTGAGTGCCTAAACCAGTCCTCCACCGCAGGAGCCTCGATCTAGCTCTGATGCCACGGCGCCAGAACCGGCTGGTACCCCAGTACGCACTGGAAGGGGGAGAGGTTGGTAGAGGAGTGGCGTAGCGAGTTCTGGACCATCCCTGCCCAGGGTATGAACGCCGCCCACTCCCCCGGCCGGTATTGGCAATAAGACAGCAGAAACCTACCCGCATCCTGGTTTACTCTCTCCACCTGCCCGTTACTCTCGGGGTGAAAACCTGAGGTAAGGCTGACCGAGACCCCTAGACGTTCCATGAACGCCCTCCAGACCCTTGACGTGAACTGGGGACCTCGATCAGATACTATGTCCTCAGGCACCCCGTAGTGCAGGAAGATGTGTGTGAACAGGGCCTCCACAGTCTGTAGGGCCGTAGGGAGACCGGGCAAATGTAGGAGAAGGCAGGACTTAGAAAACCGATCCACAACGACCAGGATCATGGTGTTACCCTGTGTGGGAGGAAGATCCGCCAGGAAGTCCACCGACAGGTGCTACCGCGGCCGTTGTGGAATGTGTAAGGGTTGTAACTTCCCTCTGGGCAGGTGCCTAGGGGCCTTGCCTTGCACTGGGCGCACACCGAGCAGGAGGAAACATAAACCCTCACGTCCTTAGCCAAGGTGGACCACCAGTACTTCCCTCTAAGACAGCGCACTGTCCGACTGATGCCAGGATAACCAGAGGAGGGTGACGTGTAGGCCCAATTGATCAAATGGTCAAGAACAGAAAACGGAACATACAGACACCCAGCTGTAAACCTCCGGTAGTAGTTGGCAAACCCTAAAAACCACTGCACTTCCTTTACCGTGGTGGGAGTTGGCCAATTACGCACGGCTGAAATGCGGTCACTCTCAAAAAATAAACTCGAGGAGGCAGGTGAAGTGGAGGGCCAAATGTACCCCTGCCCCAGAGATTCTGAGACATATGTTTCCATAGCCGCCGTCTCCTCTTGCGACAGGGGATGCACGTGACTCCTGGGAAGTGTTGCGTCTACCAGGATATTTATCTCACAATCCCCCCGTCGATGGGGTGGTAAAGGCAAGAGACAAATTGGCATATTCAGAGGGGATGAGCACGGTGGAGACCTGAGCTGGAATTTCCACCGTAGTAGCACTGACAGAAACCACTAAACACCTCCCTGAGCACTTTCGTGACCACCCCAAGAGAGCCCTCTGTTGCCACGAAATAGTGGGGTCATGACAGGCCAACCAGGGTAGGCCCAGCACCACGGGAAACAAAGGAGAATCAATAAGGAAGAGACTGACTCTCTCCTTGAAACCCTCCTGCGTAACCATGCCCAGTGGAGCGGTGGCCTCCCTAATTAGCCCTGACCCTAATGGTGAACTATCTAGGGAGTGCACAGGGAAGGGCATATCCACAGGAACAATGGGGATCCCTAAACTATGGGCAAATGATATGTCAATAAAATTCCCAGCTGTGCCTGAATCTACGAGTACCTTATGCTGGGAATGCGGGGAAAACTCAGGAAAATTAATAAACAAAAACATGTTAGCAACAGGGGGCTCTGGTTGAGCCTGGTGCCGACTCACCTGGGGTGACACGAGAGTGCCCTGCCTGCTGCCTCGACTCCCAGAGGAACCTCCCCAGCACCTACCGGCAGTGTGCCCTCTGCGGCCACAGATGGTGCATGGAATGGCCCCTCCTCCGGTCGCCCTAAGTGCAGCACCTCCCAGCTCCATGGGCATCGGAGCGGTGGCGTTGGAATTCCGGACCCTGGCCGCCGGTGTGGGATGGAACCGACAGACCCCGATCTGGACGTCCGCGGGTAGCCAGCAGGTTATCCAGCCGGACGTCCTCACGCAGACTGCACCGGTAGTGATCAATCAGGGCTCTGTCGTTCCATCCCGCACCGGCAGCCAGGGTCCGGAATTCCAACGCAAACTCCTGTGCGCTCCTCGTCCCCTGCCTCCGGTGGATGAGACGTTCACCCGCCGCTCTACCCTCAGGCGGGTGGTCAAAGACTGCCCGGAAGCGGTGGGGGAAATCCTCGAAGTGGTCCAACACCGCTTCTTCTTCTCCCCATACGGCGTTGGCCCACTCCAGAGCTTTCCCTGAGAGGCAGGAGACGAGGGCGGCCACGCTCTCACAGCCCGAGGGAGCCGGGTGGACGGTTGCCAGGTAGAGCTCTAGCTGGAGCAAGAACCCCTGACAACCCACCGCCGTTCCATCATACTCCCTCTGGAGGGCGAGCCGAATCCCACTGGGCCCGGGTGAAGGAGGGGTGAGTGATGGTGAGACTGGTGGTGCTGGTGGAGACGCTGGAGGGACTCCTCTTCTCTCCCAGCACTCCATGGTTTGTAGAACACGAGCCATGGCGCTGCCGAGATGCTGTAGCATGGCAGCGTGCTGCTGGACTCGCTCCTCAACCCCAGATGCAGGGGCACCTGCTCCTGCTGACTCCATTCCGAGTGGGTGTGTGTTTCTGTCAAGGCTGTGGGTAACTGGTGAAAGGAGTCAGGCACAAGAGAGCTGAGATGCGTGGACAAGGTGTTTAATACAAGATAACACCAGTATAAACACAATACTATGGTGCGGGAAAAATACCGGCACCACGAAATAAACGGGCGTAATAACAAAGCAACAAAATAAAAGTCGTCAGTAACAGCCTGAGCAATAAAACAAACACGCCCACAAACATGGGGGAAACCAGAGGGTTAAATAATGAATATGTAATGGGGGAATTGAAACCAGGTGTGTAGAAAATAAAGACAAAACAAATGGATAATGAAAAGTGGATCGGCGATGGCTAGTATGCCGGTGACGTCAACCGCCGCGCGCCGCTCGAACAAGGAGAGGGACCGACTCCGGCGGAAGTCGTGACAAGAAAACTGTGTATGGATCAACAACCTCTTACTTACTACACAATACTAACCTAACTGACAGAATGAGAAGAAGGAAGCCTGCACAGGATAAAAATATTCCAAAACATGCATCCTGTTTGCAACAAGGCACTAAAGTAATACTGCAAAAAATGTGGCAAAGCAATTAAGCCACTTTTTGTCCTGAATACAAAGTGGGGCAAATCCAATAAAACACATTACTGATTACCACTCTCTCCACTCAAGCATAGTGATGGCTGCATCATGTTATGGGTATGTTTGTAATCGTTAAGGACTGGGAAGTTCTTCCAGGATAAAAAAATGAAACAGAATGGAGCTAAGCACAGGCAAAATCCTAGAAGAAAACCTGGTTCAA
This sequence comes from Oncorhynchus mykiss, assembly GCF_057628025.1. Lineage (NCBI taxonomy): Eukaryota > Metazoa > Chordata > Actinopteri > Salmoniformes > Salmonidae > Oncorhynchus > Oncorhynchus mykiss. Next base: position 44,981,110 of record NC_143042.1, on the reverse strand, counting down.
TCTGCTTTCCATCACACTGGGAGATGAATTTACCTTTCAGCAGGACAATAACCTAAAACACAAGGCAAAATCTACACTAGAGTTGCTTACCAAGAAGACAACATCAATCAAATCAAATTGTATTGGTCACAAACACATATTTAGCAGATGTTATTGCGGGTAAAGCGAAATGCTTGTTCCTGAATGGCCGAATTAAAGTTTGGACTTAAATCTGCTTGAAAATCTATGGCAAGATCAGACCTTGACAGAGCTTGGAGAATTTCGAAAAGAATAATGGGCAAATGTTGCACAATCCAGGTGTGGAAAGCTCTTATAGACTTACCCAGAAAGACAGCGGTAATCACTGCCAAAGATGCTTCTACAAAGAATTGACTCAGGTGTGAATACTTATGAAAACAAGATATTTCTGTATTTCATTTTCAATAAATTTGCTATAAAAAAAGAATCTAAAAACATATATTTTCACTTTGTCATTATGGGGTATTGTGTGTAAATGGGTGAGAAACAAAGTCTGTAACACAACTAAATGTGGAATAAGTCATGAATACTTTATGAAGGCACTCTATCTACCTCAATTACCTCATACCCCTGCACATCAACTTGGTACTGGTACCCCATATAGCCAGGCAGTGGAGGCTGCTGAGGGGAGGACTGCTCATAATAATGGCTGGAACGGAGCACATGGAATGGCATTAAACACATGGAAAGCATGTGTTTGATGTATTTGATACCATTACACTAATTCCGCTCCAGCCATTACCACGAGCCCGTCCTCCCCAATTAAGGTGCCACCAACCTCCTGTGTAGCCAAGTTATCGTTACTCATTGTGTATTTATTATTACTTTGCTATTTTCTTTCACCTGCATTGCTGGAAAGGGCCCGTAAGTAAGCATTTCAATGTTAGTCTACACCTGTTGTTAACGAAGAATGCGACGAATATAATTTTATTTACTGTGATAATGGCCAAAATAATGGCCTGCCCAACATATTTATACATGACTCTAAGCATGATGGAATGTTAATTTCTTAATTAACTCAGGAACCACACCTGTGTGGAAGCACCTGCTTTCAATAAACTTTGTATCCCACATTTACTCAAGTGTTTCCATTATTTTTGCAGTTACCTGTAAGTAACCATTTAAGTACTTCTTCCATGGGGAAACTCACTCCCATCACAGTTAAATTGTGAAACAGGGACATCTTGTGGACAATGAGGAGAAGAACAGAAAAGGCTGTTTGGAACTGAACTTTCTCTGGATGTGGATTTATGACAATGACATCATTGAGGTATACACTAACAGGTGGCTTTTTCAAGCTCAGTTCACAGCAGTGAAATGGCTGTTGTGTCAGAGTGAATGGTCTGTCCAACCTCTCAGTGCCTGGCAACTCAACTCCTGCAACTGTTTTATCACTTCCTGTAGAATGTAGTTGAACATAAAGCAAACAGAAACACACAACCAGATGCTAAACAGAAGGGAGCATGCAAATGTATTTTTGTTGCGTTGCACAAAGCAAATATAGGAGCTATTTTAACTTTGGGTTAGGGTTACACCCTGGAAAATTTTACTCTGGGCTCCTGGGTGGTGCAGTGGTCTAAGACATGGCACCTCAGTGTTAGAAGAGTCACTACAGAGCCTGGTTTAATTCCAACTGGCTGTTATTGAGAGTCCCATAGTGTGGTGCATAATTGGCCCAGTGTTGTTAGGGTTTGGCTGGGGTGGGCTGTTGTTGTACATAAGAATTCGTTCTTAACTGACTTGCCTAGTTAGATAAAGGATAAATACATTCAGTAAACACATACAAGCATTGACACATCATGCAACACAACAGCATTCCCTCTTCTTATCTCACCTTGGTATTGGCATCTTTCCTGGGATTTCCATTCAGCAGCTCTCCAGATTCTACTCTCCAGAGTCGTTTGGCCCACTCCTCCCTCTGGGGCAGCATCATGGTCTCTGCTGCCAGGTACCTGTCTGGTGGGATCTGGCTCATGGGGGGTGGCAGAGCGTTGGTGCTACCCACCGTGGCTGGTCCTGACCAGCTGTTAGTGGCCGGTGTTGCCTGGGACTCGGGCTCTCCACATCGGCCCTTAGGCCACCTCTGCTTAACACTCATAGAGAACCAGCGCTGACTGCTTCTGAAGGAGCCTCCTCCTGTTAGGTTATGTTTCTGGTTCTTAGCCAGAGGGTACGGTGGTGGCGGGGGCTTGAACTGAAACTCCAACCTGGGAGGAGGACCACCACATAGGCCAGTTAATGACGCCGGGCCAGGTAGAGATTCGGAAAGGGAATTTGTGCTGCCTGGATTAGGATGGCCGTTTAGTTTTAGCCAGCCATTTTGATGAGCTACTATTTGGGTGAGGTCTCCTTCAGCCTGGGGGTAATCCTCCCATGGACAGCTGGGGAGCTGGCCCCCAGGGTCGTTTCCGCGGGCGATGGGGAAATCCCTGTCCGCTCTTTCCTCAGGGGGGGAGGTGTTTCCGATCCCACTGTCTCCGTTGCTGCTGGCGCTGCCATTCTTACCGGTGCTGCTGCGATTCTGTTGCGTGTGGAGGTGGTGGGCTGAGTCTCTGTCCAGCCTGGTTCTAAGCCTCTCCACTGCCTCCCCCATTTCACAGTATAAGACAGATACAAACTGGAGAACGGAGGGGGGAGTGAGGGGGAACTCCAGGCAGCCCTGGGTGTCTGGGTCGGGGTTGCAGTCGATGCCGAAGCGCCCTGTGATGCCCAGGTGGTCACTGTGGTGGCACAGCTCAGGGTCGATGAAGAAGACGTGGCATGAGGTACTCAGGGGACCGTTCTGGCCAACGTGGCCGCCAGAGATGTGTGCAGTGGTGACCAGACAAAAAAAGCGCCTGTCCTCGGAACACACCACGCCCAGGACAAGGTTCTCGGCAGGGAAGGCGGCCAGGACGGCTCCTGTGTCATCACAGAGGCGGACGCAGTCGAACATGATCTTCATCATCACCAGCGTGTGGGTCTCCTGCTCTGTGCCCATATGTCTGATACACCCGCGGATCACCTGTAGGCAGTCGTCCTCTGAGCCGTGTCTGGACAAGGCCAAGATCAGTTCAGTAGAGCCCAGGTAGCCCACCACCATGGCTGTGTTCAGAATACTCCAGTCTCGATTCACATCATCCTCCTGCTCGTTGAAAACAGAGTCGCCGTCTGCCACTCGGGCGGTTTCCTCCGCAGAAAGGAAGACAGGCTGAGTTTTGGAGTTCAAAGGCTGGTTCCAGTGGGACATGTCAGGTTCTGACACAGGTCTTGGATTAGCTGGGTTGGCATTTACGGAGTTAGATGACGAGTTGCCAGAATGGGCCGAAACAGTGCGAAAAACTCCCCCCTTCTGAAAAAGCTCCTTTCCCTCTATTCTAGAAATCCTTAACTCCTCGTCGCTGGAGGATAGGTCCACCAAGGGCCCACTCCCGACAAGCACCACCAACAGTAAGGGGCCTTTACAGGTGCCAATCAACTGCACCACAGCCTCATGGGATGCCTTTGCCACATCAGTTCCGTTGACGCTCACTATACGATCCCCCTGCTTCAGTCCCACATGGTCTGCAGGGCTGCCCTCCAATATTCCACTCAAGAGGCACGGGCCTTGTCCCGATAAGGTAAACCCGTATCCTACACGTCCTCGAACAACCTCAACCCGTCTGACTTCATGAGGAGAGGTCAAATCCAGACGCCTCCGCGCCCCTTCAGCCTGTCCCGGCATCCTCATCCTGAATGTGGCCGTTTTTTCAGATGCAGAGCGTTGGAACCGAATGTCACTATGGAGTGGTATCTTTTTAGTGCCAACACTGAAGTGTAAAACACTAAAAGTAGACAAGAGAGAGAGATTTAAGCTGAGTGAGATACAGTGTATTAAATAATGATTAGGCATAGGCCTACTGTAACATTATTTTTAACAAACTGAAACTGTAACACTTATCATGTGATATCATTATGGTACACAACATATTGTTTGTTATACAATGTATAAACTAAATAATAATGGTGTGATACAATGTATTGTGCACAAAAGCCATAAAATATATTTCCCCATTATTTTAGAAACATTCACTGTAAAGAAAATACTGTAAGATTTCATTCTGCAGCAATAATGCTGCACACTATAACAATCTCCAATTTTTTTTAACGAAAATATATACATGAGTTGTTATAGTTTAAGCAGACAAGTGTGGGTTGAAGAGACCATTTAGCCTCGTTCCATGTCAGCGTGCAAATGAACCATCTCCTTGCCAAAGAGTAGACAGCGCCAGCTGGCCCCCTTCTCGAGAACCGTTCAATCAATGCACGAGCATTCAAGCGAGACGTTTGTTAAAGAAACATGCTCGAGCGCCTTGATTTGGTTTCGTTTGACATCGTTTCTCTACCGCTCTTGGTTAAATGTTTACAAAACAGCAGACTAGTTCGGCATTGTCCATCAAAATACAACAAAACAAAATATAGCCTTGCTAAAATATTTCCTAGTATTAAATGTAAAGTAGTCTCCCACACTCTCGACGTCTAGATATAATGTTGCCAGTGCTGAGACTGAAATTACCGTTTAAAAGCTTCATGAAGTCAGTTTAAAGGTTGCATACTCCCAACAGTACAAACGAGTTAGAAATCCACACGTGCGTAGTTTCCGTAACATAACTTATATTTTCCAAAGTTTCCCTCCAGTATTATGCTATTCCATATACCACGGATGACAAACTCCACCCGCCTCCATTCATTGTTGGGGAATACAAAGCGTCTTTCATAGTAACCATGACATCGTTTTCAGAGCACGTGATTTCTTACGCCAATCCCCCAGTCTGAGAGCTCAATATTCAAATATTTGCGGTGATCCTATTGGTTCTGATCATCTGAAATTGATAGCCTAAATAAAAACATTGTTGATGTTGTTCAGGTCACATTTCAAACACATATCATTACCAACATGCGCTAATTTACACTTTACTAAGCATGACAAATAACTATGCAGATGTAGCCTAAATGGCTATTAAATGCAACCACCACAAAAATAATAATGTATATATAACAAGCTAATTAACATGACAGGATGAATTACACCTCTTAAGAGGTGATCATTTGTTGCATCCTGCCAGGAAAGAAAAACAACAACAAAAAAACAGTGAATTATGGTCAAAATGTTGCAAGGTCGCAATAGGAGTGAGTCACATGGTCCTATTGCACACCACAGTCAAATAGACACAGTGAGTCAGTCAATGGAAACAGTGAAAGCCGAGAAGTTTTATGCATGTTTAGGCCTACTAAAACTCTGGACAAAAACCTTAGACCTTGTAAGATAGTGAAGTGATAGATAGTCATTTGAATCAAATGAGCAGGCTATTGATATTTTTTTGTATATTTTTCTGTATATTATTTAGCTGTTTTCACAAATCTAAAATGCAAAGCCTATATGTGGCAAAACTACATTCAACTCCCTTCTATTTAATCCCATGGTTTCACATGAGAGAGCACTTCAAGACAATGCAGTTTTAAGTGAGTTAATGGAACTGTCATCTCAAATTATCCACAACACTAACCATTTCCTAGATTTGTCTAATTACGATGTCTTGCACTTTCAATCGCTCAATGTGATAAAAAAAATGGTTTTAACAACATATATTGTATATCCCTTCCCTCTGAATGAGGACTTTTTCAGTCAAGGCACTAGCTGTCATATCAGATATATCACATTCAGATACACTACCGTTGAAAAGTTTGGGGTCACTTAGAAATGTCCTTGTTTTTGAGAGAAAAGCACATTTTTTGTCCATTTAAAATAACATAAATTGATCAGAAATACAGTGTAGACATTGTTAGTGTTGTAAATGACTATTGTAGCTGGAAACGGCTGATAATTCATGGAATATCTACATAGGCGTACAGAGGCCCATTATCAGCAACCATCACTCCTGTGTTCCAACGGCACGTTGTGTTAGCTAATCCAAGTTTATAATTTTAAAAGGCTAATTGATCATTAGAAAACCATTTTGTAATTATGTTAGCACAGTTGAAAACTCAATAAATCAATCAATAAAACTGGCCTTCTTAGACTAGTATCTGGAGCATCAGCATTTGTGGGTTCGATTACAGGCTCAAAATGGCCAGAAACAAAGGTCTTTCTTTTGAAACTCGTCAGTCTATTCTTGTTCTGAGAAATGAAGGCTATTCCATGCGAGAAATTGCCAAAAACCTGCAGATCTCGTACAGTGCTGTGTACTACTCCCTTCACATAACAGAGCAAACTGGATATAACCAGAATAGAGAGGACATGTACACTAGATTGTCTAGTTTGAGAAACAGACAAGTCCTCAACTGGCAGCTTGGTTAAATAGTACCCGCAAAATACCAGTCTCAACGTCAACAGTGAAGAGGTGACTCCGGGATTCTGGCCTTCTAGGCAGAGTTGCAAAGAAAAAGCCATATCTCAGACTGGCCAATACAAAGAAAAGATTGGCAAAATAACACAGACACTGGACAGAGGAAGATTGGGAAAAAAGTGTTATGGACAGATTAATCTAAGTTTGAGGTGTTCGGATCACAAAGAAGAACATTCGTGAGACACATACAAAATGAAAAGATGCTGAAGGAGTGCTTGATGCCATCTGTTAAGCATGGTGAAGGTAATGTGATGGTCTGGGAGTGCTTTGGTGGTGGTAAAGTGGGATATTTGTACAGGGTAAAAGGGATCTGGAAGAAGGAAGGCTATCATTCCATTTTGCAACGTCATGCCATACCCTGAGGACGGAGCTTAATTGGAGCCAATTTCCTCCTACAACAGGACAATGACCCAAAGCACAGCTCCAAACAATTCAATAACTATTTAGGGAAGAAGCAGTCAGCTGGTATTCTGTCCATAATGGAGTGGCCAGCACAGTCACCTGATCTCAACCCTATTGAGCTGTTGTGGGAGCAGCTTGACCGTATGATATGTAAGAAGTGCCAATCAAGCCAATTCAACTTGTAGGAGGTGCTTCAGGAAGCATGGGGGGAAATCTCTTCAGATTACATCAACAAATTGACAACTAGAATGCCAAAGGTCTGCAAGGCTGTAATTGCTGCAAATGGAGGATTCTTTGACGAAAGCAAAGTTTAAAGGACACAATTATTATTTCAATTAAAAATAATGATGTATTACCTTGTCAACGTCTTGACTATATTTCCTATTCATTTTGCAACTCATTTCATGCATGTTTTCATGGAAAACAAAGACATTTCTACGTGACCCCGAACTTTTGAACAGTAGTGTAGATGTAGGATCTTAATTTGAGCCAGTTTGATACAGCAGGAAAATAATCCAGCAGCAACAGAAAATGTGAATGGTGTGGATTATATTTCATGCACTTTTATTTTAAGGGTTGATACATTTTTCATAAGGGAAAATCAAGTCTGCCATTTGAAAGTGGAAATTCAGAAGCCTTTTAAAACCTCAAATACACTACAAGTTAAACATGTCTGTCACGTCCTGACTTTAGTTCCTTTGTTATGTTTCTTGTTTAGGTTGGTCAGGGCGTGAGTTGGGGTGGGCATTCTATGTGTTGTTCTAGTTTTGGTTGTCCATGTGTTTGGCCTGGTGTGGTTCTCAATCAGAGGCAGCTGTCAATCGTTGTCTCTGATTGAGAACCATACTTAGCCTGTTTTTCCCACTTGTTTTGTGGGTAGTTGTTTTCTGTTTTGTGTATTTGCACCTTACAGGACTGTTTCGTTCACTCTCTTTGTTGTTTTGTTATTCAGTGTTCAGTTGATTTATTAAATATTAACATGGACATATACCACGCTGCGCATTGGTCCGATCTTGACTACTCTTCCTCAGATGACGAGGAGAATCGTTACAATGTCCTGCATCGCAAAGAAGTTCTCAGGATGATCAAATTAAGATCCTACATCTGTAGTATGTTTTGTTACACATTATACAGTACCCGTCAAAAGTTTAGACACATCTTCTTATTACAAGGGTTTTCTTTATTTTTACTATTTTCTACGTTGTAGAATAGTGATAGACACTAATAGTGAAGACATCAAAGCTATGAAATAACACATTGAATCATGTAATAACCAAAAAAGGGTCAAAAAATCTAAATACATTTTATATCGGAGATTCTTCAAAGTAGCTACCCTTTGACTTGATGACAGCTTTGCACACTCTTGGCATTCTCTCAAGCCTACTTCACGGGGTAGACACTTGGAATGCATTTCAATTAACAGGTGTGCCTTGTTAAAAGTTAATTTGTGAAATGTATTTACTTCTTAATGCATTTGAGCCAATCAGTTGTGACAAGGTAGTGGTGGTATACAGAAGATAGTCCTATTTGGGAAAAGACCAAGTCCATATTATGGCAAGAACCGCTCAAATAAGCAAAGAGAAACGACAGTCCATCATTACTTTAAAACATGAAGGTCAGTCAACCCGTTCAGTCAATTTTTCAGTCGCAAAAACTATCAAGCGCTATGATGAAACTGGCTCTCATGAGGACCGCCACAGCAAAGGAAGACCCTGAGTTACCTCTACTGCAGAGGATAAGTTCATTAAAGTTACCAGCCTCAGAAATTGCATCCCAAATAAATGCTTCACAGAGTTCAAGTAACAGAAACATGTCAACATCTACTCCAAATTTGCGATTTTTGGTTCCAACAGCCATGTCTTTGTGAGACGCAGAGTAGGTGAACGGATGATCATGGTTGCTACCATGCTGTATTTTCATGTGTTGCTGCCATGCTATGTTGTTGACCTTAGTTCTCTCTTTATGTAGTGTTGTGGTGTCTCTCTTGTCGTGATGTGTTTTGTCCCCGCAGGAGGCCTTTGCCGTCATTGTAAATAATAATTTGTTCTTAACTCACTTGCCTAGTTAAATAAAGATTAAATAAAATTAAAATTAAAATCTCTGCATGTGTGGTTCCCACCGGGAAGCATGGAGAAGGAGGTGTGATGGTGTGGGGGTGCTTTACTGGTGACACTGTTTGTGATTTATTTAGATTTCAAGGCACACTTAACCAGCATGGCTACCACAGCATTCTGCAGCGATACGCCATCCCATCTGGTTTACGTTTAGTGGGACTGTCATTTATTTTTCATCAGGACAATGACTCAAAACACCTCCAGAATGTTACTGTCAGACCGGGTGTTGTATGTGGAGGATGAGGGCTACAGTAGATATCTCAGATAGGGGGGAGTGAGGCCTAAGAGGGTTTTATAAATAAGCATCAACCAGCGGGTCTTGCAACGGGTATACAGAGCTGACCAGTTTACAGAAGAGTATATATAGAGTGCAGTAATGTGCCCTATAAGGAGCATTGATTGCAAATCTAATGGCCGAATGGTAAAGAATATCTAGCCACTCGAGAGCACCCTTACCTGCCAATCTATAAATTATGCCTCCGTAATCTAGCATGGGTAGGATGATCATCTGAATCAGGGTTAGTTTGGCGGCTGGGGTTAAAGAGCAGCGATTACAATAGAGGAAACCAAGTCTAGATTTAACTTTAACCTGCAGCTTTGTGCTGAGAGAAGGACAGTGTATCGACTAGCCATACTCCCAAGCAATTGTATGAGGTGACTACCTCAAGCTCTAAACCCTCAGAGGTAGTAATCACACCTGTGGGGAAAGGGGCATTGTTTTGGAGGTGTTCAGAACAAGCTTAAGGGCAGAGAAAGCTTGTTGGACACTAAGAAAGCTTTTTTGTAGAGCGTTTAACATAAAATCCGGGGAGGGGCCAGCTGAGCTATGCTGTTTATGTAAATTGAGAAAAGTGTGGGGCCTAGGATCGAGCCTTGGGGTACACCCTTGGTGACAGGCAGTGGCTGAGACAGCAGATGCTCTGATTTTATCAAGGCAAAGGGTGGCTACTTGGAAGAATCTAAAATCTAAAATATATTTTGATTTTGTTTAACACTTTTTTGGTAGGAAATAGGAAAAATAAAGAAAAACCCTTGAATGAGCAGGTGTGTGCAGACTTTTGACTGGTACTGTATGTTATCATTTAATATGAAGTGTTATTGTTTGGAGATCATATTACATTACAGTACACACAGTGTGAATGCTGACTTTATGTCGGCTACATTATGACAATATTTAGGATGAAAGGAAGACAATATTGTATCAGGAATAGTTGAAAGAGACAAAAAATGACAACAGAACATATGTTTTTATTTCAGTCATACATTTCAAACAAGTAGGCTATGCTAGTTGGAAGATGCATACACCATAACAGGACACACATTAGAAAATAAGTGATACAACACCAAATGCCCATGCCTTTTGTCATTAAAATATAGAATTTGTGGACAAACGTTGTCTTTTGTTAATGTGAATAAGCACAGTATTTTCCTAGCTTGTAGATATCGCTCAAAACGATCAATGAATGGTGGAACTTGTCTTAAAGCAGCCTCAGCCATACACCTCTGAACCCTCACCCCTGACCTCTCACTCTCTCACAGCAACCACTAGATAGCCATGCTAGAAAGGACAAAACCGGCCTCAGCACTGATGAGCAAGTTGCTTTTTCCTCTCTCTGCCATTGACCATTCAGGTCAGGGGTAAGGTTAGGGTGAGATTGACATTATTTACTCTCAATCAGTTGTTAAAAAGTGAAGCATAGCCATATTATAGCATATAACACATAGCCATGTACCATAAAACACATAGCCATGTAGCATATAACACATAGCCATGTACCATATAACACATAGCCATGTAGCATATAACACATAGCCATGTACCATATAACACATAGCCATGTAGCATATGGCATTTATTTTCTAGCATAGCCATATAGTGAGCACCACCGGGACGCAATTTCGATACAGCTATGACTTTTCGTAGCAGGTTAGGAGAACTTACGCAGCAGGTTAGGATAATTAATGTAGCAGGTTAGGAGAATTAGGTTAAGGTTAGGGAAAGGGTTAGGTTTTAGGGTCAGCAGAAATGCTCACCTAACCTGCTACGAAAAGTCACTTGTATCGAAGTGGCGTGTTTTTAGGGAGTCCTGACCACCACCACCCTCCTTGACCCCTCACTGGACCCTTCATCCCTGGCCTGGCTCTTTGACCCCAGGCTGGGCAGCAGCACCCCAGGCTGGCGTGGGGGCCGTCAGTGGCTGGATCATCTTCTCCAGCAGGTTCATCATGCGCTCCTGGAGCTGCAGGCTCTGCACCTGGAGGAAGTTCTGCTGGTGCATGACGCGGCGCACCTCGCGGCACGTCTCCTCCACCGCCCGGCTCACCTTCCGCTGCTCCTGCAGCATGGCCTCCATCACCTTCAGCTTCCGCCGCTTCAGAGACAGGTGCTGGTGCACTTTCTTCCTCTTGGCCGGCGCCGGGTGGGAACTGGACAGAAAGGGGTTTTGTTAGTTAAAGCAATGGTAACGACATAATTTATAGAGAGTTATACAAGCATTCAAGAGTTCTGTTTGTAGGGCCATTTTTGATCAAACTTGGTAAAGCGGTTTCACTACAAAATAATGGGAAATTAGGCAGTTTAGCTCAATTCCCCAGCTTGATACCCCTCCCCACCCCGCCCCCCCCTCTCTCTCTCTCTCTCTCTCTCTCTCTCTCTCTCTCTCTCTCTCTCTCTCTCTCTCTCTCTCTCTCTCTCTCTCTCTCTCTCTCTCTCTCTCTCTCTCTCTCTCTCTCTCTCTCTCTCTCTCTCTCTCTCTCTCTCTCTCTCTCTCTCTCTCTCTCTCAGGAGGTGTCCTCTTTTTCTTTCTCTCTCTCTGTTTCCTCATTTGAAGCCCAATATGTAAACATGGCCTTACTCGGGACAGGGAAGTCCAGAGTGCAGGCTGCCAGAGCTCTCCCATCCAATCAGGTCCTTCCTCATCTCCATCTCGTCCGAGGAGCCTGTGTACTCCGGAAGGAAGCCCGTGGGGAGGCCCTCTGCATGGGACATCGAGGCCTCTGTGGAGGTGGAGGGGCCAGGAGACTGGAGCTCAAACGAGTTCATAGTCCCATTGTCGTCAGTCTTGGTGAGGAGCTTCTCTATTGCTTTGTAGTACGGCCAGTCGGGTGTCCCACCGCTCCCATTGGTTGTGCACTTCATTTTCCTGTCAAATAAGGAGTTAAGGATGGTATATATTGGTTTGGGTAAAGTAGGTGACATAAGAAGTCTTGGTTTCTAAGTATCATAGCAGCCTGTATTGATTTCTAGTTATGCAGGATGCTCAGACACCTGTGGAGTTACATTCCAACGTAGCCTACTTCAGTTCTTTCTGGATATTAAAGTGCATTCATACAATACAAGATTTTTGTGGATTTATGTTGCCACCTTTTTCAACCCCCACCCCCCAAAATAAATAGAAGGTATTTCTTACACTTGCCTGTACTGGAAAGACATGTTGGTGATTTTCATCTTTATCTCCTCCCGGTGGCGTTGTTCTCCAGTGAGCTCAAAGAACCTCTGGGCCATCTTCTCGTAGATCTTGGCGTTCCTCTTACATTTCTTCAGCTCAGCGACATTCTGTTCCCATACATACAGAAGCCCCTTCATCTCTGCATCGGTCCAGTTTCGGGCCCTTCTGTGCTTCTCGCTGTGGCCCGGAATGAGGTAACTAAAACTCTCCTCTGCAGCCATTTTGAAAGCCCTCTCAAAAGCACTCTCTTCCTGTTTTGGTTCTGTAAACAAAAATAGGCCCCAAAAACGGTTTAGTTTGAAGCCCTTCTCTGCTGTCTAGCATTATGTCAGTGGAATGTGGTTGCAAACAGTCACACACCGCTCTGCCTGTGCTGTGCCCTTCCCCCGAGCTTAGCTGAAAGAGGACTCAAAATGGGCCCTAGGGCAGGAGAGGGATCCGGTTAAAAGCTTTTAAATGGAGGAAATCGTCACTGTGATGTCAAGTTGCCCTAGCAACTAGGAGGAGGCCCCTCTTTCTCCCTCCCTCCCCCTCTCTTAACCACTCCCTCTCTTTCACTTCCTCTCTCTCGCTCTCTTGCTCCAATGCCACAACAAAAAGCTTTTAGCTGAAAGGCAATGAGGTATACCAGAGATTACAGGAAAAACAGATTTGAAATATGAGCCTTGGGGGAGGGAGTAGAGCAAGAGAGCAGGTGTCATTTGTTTCCTTGGCAACAGGCCTTTGGACTGGGCAGGCTGCCAAGATGTTAAAGCATTTAAATGCTTTTAATAACAGACAGGGACTGGCTTTTTGCAGTCAAAGTGGTGCAAACAGGAGTATATTACTCTTCACCTGAGGAAAAGACACCTACATGTTTTATCAAAAGCAGCATACTTGGCAGTGTGTGGATACTATTCTCAATGCACAATTAAATGATATGCAAATGATATGAAAGTGCAGGGGGAACAATTGTATTGAAATGGGTATGTATTGGTAGTTGTAGAGTACATTCAGGGGGGGAGTCAGTGTATTCTAATTATCCAAGACAATGGGAGTCCTGTCGGTAGGTCAGCTTATGTGTGGACAATTGAACACCCTCCCCCACCCACACCACAATATGGACCTTGGCCTGCAAGGGTGAGCTCAGCATGTTATTTCTCTCTCAATTCAATTCAATGGACTTTATTGGCATGGGAAACATGTTTACATTGCCAAAGCAATTGAAATAGATAATAAACGTAAGTGAAATAAACAATTAGAAATTAACAGTAAGCATTACACTCAAAAAAGTTTCAAAAGAATAGAGACATTTCAAATGTTCTAGTATGGCTATGTACAGTGTTATAACAATGTGCAAAAGGGCAAATAAATCAACACAAATATAGTTTGTATTTACAGTGGTGTTTGTGCTTCACTGGTTCACCCTTTTTGTGATGACAGGTCACACATCTTGCTGCTGTGATGGCACACTGTGGTATTTCACCTAATAGATTTGGGAGTTTATCCAAATCTGATTTGTATTCAAATTCTTTGTGGGTTTGTGTAATCTGAGGAAAATATGTGTCTCTAATATGGTCATATATTTGGCAGGAGTTTAGGAAGTGCAGCTCAGTTTCCACCTCATTTTGTGGGCAGTGTGCACATAGCCTGTCTTCTCTTGAGAGCTAGGTCTGCCTACGGAGGCCTCTCTCAATAACAAGGCTAAGGGAAAGGGGGATACCTAGTCAGTTGTACAACTGAGTGCATTCAACGGAAATGTGTCTTCCGCATTTAACCCAACCCCTCTGAATCAAAGAGGCTGCCATAATCGACATCCACGTCTTTGACTCCCAGGGAACAATGGGTTAACTGCCTTGCTCAGGGGCAGAACAACAGATTTTTACCTTGTCAGCACGGGGATTCGATCCAGCAACCTTTCAGTATGCTCACTGAGTCTGTGCATAGTCAGAGTTCTCCTTCATTTGGGGTCAGTCACAGTGGTCAGGTATTCTGCCACTGTGTACTCTCTGTTTAGGGCCAAACTGCATTCCAGTTTACTTCGTTTTTTTGGTTAATTCTTTCCAATGTGTCAAGTAATTCTCTTTTTGTTTTCTCATGATTTGTTTGGGTCTAATTTTGTTTCTGTCCTGGGGCTCTGTGGGGTGTGTGTTTGTGAACAGAGCCCCAGGACCAGCTTACTGAGGGGACTCTTCTCTAGGTTAATCTCTCTGTAAGTGATGGCTTTGTTATAGAAGGTTTGGAAATTGCTTCCTTTTTAGATGGTTGTAGAATTTAACGTCTCTTTTCTGGATTTTGATCATTGGGTATCGTCCTAATTCTGCTCTGCATGCATTATTTGGTGTTTTACGTTAGATACAGAGGATGTTTTTGCAGAATTCTGCATGCAGTTTGGTGTTTGTCCCATTTTGTGAATTATTGGTTGGTAAGCAGAACCCAGACATCAAAGGGTTCTATAACTGTTTCAAGTATTTTTAGCCAGATCCTAATTGGGATGTTGAATTCTCTCTCTCTCTCACCCCCCCCCCCCCCCCCCCCCCCTCTCGCTCTCACTCTCTCTCTCTCTCTCTCTCTCCCCCCTCTCTCTCCCCCCCCCCCTCTCTCTCTCTCTCTCTCTCTCCCCCCCCTCTCTCTCTCCCCCTCTCTCTCTCTCTCTCTCTCTCTCTCTCTCTCTCTCTCTTTTTCTCTCCCTCAATTCATTTCTAAGGGGCTTTATGGGAAACATATGTTTACCTTGCCAAAGCAAGTGAAATAAACAATACATTAAAGTGAGAAGAAATACATTTAACATCAACAAAAAAACAAGAAAGAGAGAGAGAAAGGGAGGGAGAGGCATTGTAAAAACCACCAATATTGATCTGTTTATTTACTGCATCTTCCCCCTCTATTTGTACTACAACTATTTTCACATTGCTAAAACACTGATAATATAACACTTGAAATGGTTATCTTTTTTGAACCTTTTTTAGTGCAATGTTTACTGTTCATTTCTAATCGTTTTTTGTTGATGTTAGTTTTAGCAATGTGAAAATAGTTGTAGTACTAATAGTGGGGGAAGATCCAGTAAATAAACATATCAATATTGGTGGTTTTTACAATGTCTCTCCCTCCCTTTCTTTCTCTCTCTTTCTCTCAGGTTCACTCTCTCTCTCTCTCTCGCAGATTTAACTTCTTTAGGAAAACAGCCCTAATGTTGGAAATTAACATCATTATGTTGTCATCCAGAGTCACATGTATTTATTTCCCAAGCTATAGCACACAATATATTTGACATACAAGAGGTTTTTGGTCTGAGTTTGGTCTGCTTTGCATTTTAATTTTTGGCATGGAAAAAATATTGCGATATCGGTATCACCCCGGGCCTACAAAACAGTGTGCACTGATGGATACGAGCCATTATACTGTAGTCAATGGCAGGTTTCAATACTAGTTTCCATTATACTGTAGTCAATGGCAGGTTTCAATACTAGTTTCCATTATACTGTAGTCAATGGCAGGTTTCAATACTAGTTTCCATTATACTGTAGTCAATGGCAGGTTTCAATACTAGTTTCCATTATACTGTAGTCAATGGCAGGTTTCAATACTAGTTTCCATTATACTGTAGTCAATGGTACGTTTCAATACTAGTTTCCATTATACTGTAGTCAGTGGTAGGTTTCAATACTAGTTTCCATTATACTGTAGTCAGTGGTAGGTTTCAATACTAGTTTCCATTATACTGTAGTCAGTGGTAGGTTTCAATACTAGTTTCCATTATACTGTAGTCAATGGTAGGTTTCAATACTAGTTTACACAAAACACTCTGGAGACAACATGGACGTAATAGTGTCTGTTCGGTTAGCCTGCTGAGATCTCCAACAGGAGTACATAGTACATCCTTTTCTCACCTTGGAGCTTGCTTTTAAAGAGGGCTACATGTGAAAACACCCCCAACCAATCCTCAAATTTCCAAGAAGGGGCCTCATTGAAGTCGAAAGAGATTATATTGCCACTAATAGACGGATCCATCTGTGACTTACCATCACTTTGTCTTTATTAGTGACACTTTCTGTCACTATGTCTTTACACTATTTTACCCTTATTTGACCTCCTGGTCCATCTGCTCCATAGAAACTGACAGTCGTTTAATCATGCCATAACACTGGCAGCTTCTCACAATCCATCACTGCTGTCACTTCTCTATAGAAAACATCCATTATTGAAATGGACAGAGAACTAGAGGTTTATGTTAGAGCACTTACCAGACACTGTTATCCAAAGCAACTTACAATAAATTGATTACATAAATTTTTTGTAAGTGTTCCCTGTGGGAGTTTGAACCCATGATCGCTGCTAAGTCACACATGACCACAAAACACTACATATTGATGTGTTTTCATGTCTGTCCTGAAGTGGCAAAAGATGGCAGAAGAGCAAACCTTGCTTCATATGTATTTCTAGTTCTATACTTAACAAAAATGTAAACGCAACATGTAAAGTGTCGGTCCCATGTTTCATGAGCTGAAATAAAATATCCCAGAAATGTTCTATAGGCACAAAAAGCTTATTTCTCTCAAATTTTGTGCACAAATTTGTTTACATCCTTGTTAGTGAGCATTTCTCCTTTGCCAAGACAATCCATCCACCTGACAGGTGTGGCATATCAAGAAGCTGACAGGAACAGGTGCACCTAGTGCTGTGGACAATAAAAGGCCACTCTAAATGTGCAGTTTGTCACACAACACAATACCACAGATGTCTCAAGTTTTGAGGGAGCGTGCAATTGGCATGCTGACTGCAGGAATGTCCACCAGAACTGTTGTCAGAAAATGTAATGTTAATTTATCTACCTTAAGCCTCCTCCAATGTTGTTTTAGAGATTTTGGCAGTATATCCAATCGGCCTCACAACCACAGACCACATGAAACTACACTGCGGGATCGTCTGAGACCAGCCCCCCGGACAGCTGATGAAACTGAGGAGTATTTCTGTCTGTAATAAAGCCCTTTTGTAAAGAAAAAAATCATAGCTGGGCCTGGCTCCTCAGTGGGTGGGCTTATGCCCTTCCGTGCCCATCCATGGCTGTGCCCCTGCCCAGTCGTGAAATCCATAGATTAGGGCCTAATGAATTTATTTCAATTGACTGACTTCCTTAAATGAGCTGTAACTCAGTAAAATAGATGAAATTGTTGCATGTTGCATTTTTATTTTTGTTCATTATACATAATTAAATAATTTGTATAATATCAAACTTGGATAATGTTTCAAGAGACCCTTTTTGACATTGTAAGGATTATGCCTGTAGTAGCTTGGTGGTGCCAGGGCCATGTTCTCACTTCATTCGTCAAATTAACCCTGTACACAAATCAAATAATGTGTTTTTATCTGAAAAAGGGAACTCCAAGACTTCCAACAATGGCAAGCCTCATAGAATCCTTATGAATTTGGAGCCTATTCCAACCATATCCATTTCATGAATCACAGACTATGTTAATCTACTTATACCTCTTGACCGTCTGCATATCCGCAAATGTATTCAAGCAGCTCGAGCCTGTCAAATAAATCAAAACCTAATGAGAAATTGGACTTAATTGGCCAGAAATTGCACTTTGTAGCACAAAAGCCCTCTCATAACCGCAGAGTGATATATAGCAACTGACTGCTAGTCTACAAAGACTGCCAAATGCTAGTCGGAGTGTTGGCTACTGTGCTACACATTTGCCTAGCAACTAAAAGAAGAGCAGAAATTCAGCAGTCATTGTTTAATCTAATAGGCTACTCACACTACTGTATATGGCTTTTCTCATTCTTTAAAGTGGACATAATCCAGACAACTAATCCAGAGCATAGACTAATCTAGAGATGAACTGTCCCTCGTGGTTTCGCAAGGTTAGACTGAACCAATAGACTAACTAATCTGGAGAAGAACCTAATAGAATTACTGTACTCTTTGTAAAAAATAAATAATGCATAAATGAGAAAACAATGGGGGGGGGGGGGGGATTACTGTATTCTGAAAGGCACTTTCCATCAGGCAAATCAGGAATATTTTTTGGTTGCCTGAAAATGGTCACTTGCCCAAACACGTTTACCCACAGAAATGCCAATAATTGTCCATCTTTCACTTTAACAATGGTGAGGAACCAGAGAGATCAGGTTAATTAAGGCTACTGGAATTATTGCAGTTTGGTTGGTTGTTTGGTTGTTTGGTTGTTTCAAATAATTGCACGCCTTTAACAACTGCTTAGTTTCCTTGCCCCTGCCAATAGGGAAACCCTTAATGCCACACATCCACACATTAAAAAACACCAACGCCGTTATCATAATAGTCATGTTAATTTAATAGTCCCACGGTTACTTCAAATCTTTTTTACTTTTACACATGTTACTACTTTCTCTGCCAACATAGATGTCTCCACGCCACTCGTTCTCGCCATTACAACGTTTACAGAGGTTTTTATACAAAGTGTGAATGAGCCTTCAACCATTGTTCCATTCCCATTTACAGACATGTGCCTGGGAAAGAAAATGATATGTGCCAAACTGAGCATTGCAAGAACTGACATAAAACACGACTGACTACATAAAGTCCTACATTTCCCAATCCACCTGCAGGAGTCGTCGAAAGAATTACAAGGTCACATGACGTACCAAATGCATGTACCCCTACTCACAAAGTAGAATGGGTATGTAAGTCTTCATGTAGTCACACAGCTTTAAATGTGGCTAAACAATACCTCAAAGTGAAAAAATAGTGGTTTTGAATTATTTGAACAAAACAATTTGATACAAACAATTAAAAAAATAGAGAGCACATTAAATAAAGGAGGTATTAAGTGAACAGTTACGCTATACCTTTAAAAATGGTTTAATGGTTTTAAGTCGTGTACATGAACACATACATCCATTGCATACAGAAAGTATAAATGTTGGCCTAACATTGTATGTTAACACATACTGATAAATATTGTCAACGGTACCGCTTTATAAGCAGGTCTGTCAGGAACCTGACACAAACCGACTGGACTGCTTGACCACAGGTTGTTTTGGCGACAGAGCAAATCTTTCAAATTGTACCTCGTTATGGCAAAAACAATAGGTTTGCTTTCCTTAGAGCTGCCAATGGTGCCAACGGTGTCCAAAACAAAGAAAATACAATGAAACTCAAAGTAGTTTTAACTGTTATATCTAACTTTCCATGTTTCCTTTTGACTAAAGGAAAAAAAGAGAGTCTGCCCTGTGCAGTGCAAATCTGACCTCTGGTGGCAGGTCCAATCATAACTTCATTTCTGACTTCTCAACTGTCTATAGGGGCCTTTTTTCCATTCCTGTTCTTTCATCTGAATTGACATGAAAGAATAGGAGAGGAAGCTACACAAGACTATTGAGATGCACCCATGGTCTGAGGAGGACTGTTATTTTGTACATTTAGACTCACCCACCCCATCAAGAGGGTTCCCAAATCATTCATATTGATTGGCAATGGATGAGTCTAAAATCGATGTTCAGTGAAACTTTTTGAACAACTCATAGTGGCTCGTAATACTCAGGAGCCCTCCCGAGAAGACTCAAGCTTGACACGTCTCCTTACAATGCCACATATAGAAAATAATGCTCTGGCAATCAAATAGACAACGTACAATGTTAAAAATTAAGAACAAAATGGAATGTAAAAATGATACTCAACTCAACTGAGCCAATATATATCAACTATTTAAAATGTACAACAATGCATTTTCCAAATGGTACAGCAATTAATAAAATACTGATAAGAACCTAGAGAGGAAAAGGGAATGTATTTTCGATAAGTACCACTAGAGGGCAGTAAACACTCATGCTCACACATATCCAGTCATAAACTTGAGATATTTTGAACGTTCTCTGTAAAGTTTTCTGCACCCTCAGTGGGGTAGGTTTAACCGGACGCACCCGGTTTTCATAGCAAATGGAAATAGAGACGGACTTCTTCTTTTGGACGTTAACGAGGCGACATCACAGAGCTAACCGTCTTTGGGGACACTCCATCTCAACTCCTCCACATTTACTGGATTGGTTAAACAGTGCAGATTCAGAGGAGATAATCCCCTAACAGTTTTTTTATTTTCTTGTCAGGACTAGAAAGAAAGAAACGCAGCTCAGACGATTCTTTTAAGCCTGCTATGTTAGGTTATGTTTTCTGTAACGAGAGATTTGTTACTATGCTGCCAAAGGTCTAATACTTTAAGCCTAGTATTCTCTTCCATTCAATACCCTATTAAGCATATTCCCTTTAATACTCGTTTGTAGCGCTCATCCTACCACTTACAGACGCTCTGGTAAACTTGGTACACCAATGAATTCAAATGGACCAATTAAGATTCAGTACATTCTTGTCAAACTCTCAGGGTCTTAACGACAGCTTCTGTCCAACACTGAATTGCATGTGCACTGTGGCCTCAAACCTCTCACTGAATGACATTTTGTGACAGCCCCATTAATGTAGCAGAAGAAAATATACATTCCATCATACAAGTGACCCATGCAGCGGAGCCGACCCACAGCCCACCTGTTCAGAGGGTTTCTAATGTCGTACCTCGGTTAGCGTCCCTAGAAACTAGAGCCAGAAAGTCTATTGGTCTGTTTCTCTATTTGTTTTATGCCCCCGTTGGTTCTTTTTTTTGGCTCATCTGTTCATTGGTTCATTCATGTCTTCTCGTATGCTGTCTTTCAGGCTGTCTGTTTCTGTGGGTGTCACAAGTGTACCGTCTGTGTTCATTTCTGTACTTCTCTTTTTTAAAACATAGTCATATGTCTATGACTCCCCCTCTCCATTCCTTTGTCTCTCTGACTCTGTATGTTCATTGTTTTAGCTCTGCCCTCCAGTGTCTGACAAGTCTCTCTGTTGCTGTTTCCCCATCGGCCCGTCTTTAGCTCAGTCTCTGGGTAGGCACTCCTCCTCGGTGATCCCCTGGGCCTTAAGCTCCTCCAGAACGTTGTCCAGGTGGCCTGGGTCGGGGTAGCCGTGTCCCGTCAGGTTGGAGCCGAACTCCGTCTTGTGGTGCACCTCATTCCAGATGACTGTGTCCGACTCGCCCGTGGTGCTGGATGTGCCCACTGAGAAGATGAGCCGCCGGTCCCACGCCACCAGCAGCAGCCTCAGTACCTGGGGGGGAGAAAGAGAAGGAGTGAGAGAGAGAGAAAGAGGAAATTAGTTAGCCACATAGTCCTGTCATTTCATCCACAGCAAACCGGTACAACTGGGTAAACTAGTAATCAAGAAGTTAAACATTAAACAGGAAGTAGTCTGGTGTTTACCTTGCGTCCCTTCTCGCTGTCAGGGAGGTAGCAGTGTCGGGGGAATCCCCGGGCGGTGAAGGGCTTGCCTGGGTTCGGGTGCTCAGGGCCCTGGGAAAGGTGAAAGGTCACGATTAGAATGTAAACAAGTGACATGTACAGTAGTTCTTCCTAAGTACTAAAGAGGGAATTGAAAATGATGGCCAACATCATGATTTACAGAGCATCAGATGTGGATAAGCAATAAAGCTGTTACCTGGATGCCTGGCGGGATGTTATAGATGATGCGGATGGTCTTGCAGTCGGGGTGGCCAGGCAGCGAATGGGGGATAACGTGATACTCCATCTTGCCAGGCGGCTGGTTGCCCGTCTTCACGCCGTAGATGGTCTTGCAGGTGGGGCACTGAAGGCTGCCATCCTTGTTGCCATTGTTGTACATGGCCACCAGACACTGTAGGTGGTACTGGTGCCCACACTGGGCCAGGCGACCCACCGACTCTGCCCGCTGGATGCCCCCAACACCGGGGCCTTTGTAGCCCGAGGGCCCAGGCAGGGCCTCCATGCAGATAGTGCAGTCCTCTTCTGGAGGACTGCGTACCTTCTGAAGGTACCTCTTCACTACTTCCTCAGGGGTCTTGCCTGAGAGAAAGGGAGGAAGAGATATTTTCACATTTATTTACTAATTTTCTATGCTGGTGTCTGACTGTGTGTGTGTGTGTGTGTGTGTGTGTGTGTGTGTGCCTGCGTGTCTGTCTGTCTGTCTGTCTGTCTGTCTGTCTGTGTGTGTGCGCGCATCTGTCTGTCTGTCTGTGTGTGTGCGCGCGTCTGTCTGAGTGTCTCTGTGTGTTTGTGCGTCTGTCTGTCTGTCTGTCTGTCTGTCTGTCTGTCTGTCTGTCTGTGTGTGTATGTGTATGTGTGTGTGTGTGTGTGTGTGTGTGTGTGTGCATGCTACACCTACCTTTGCGAGCCTGCTTCTTGGTGGTCTTGCGGCAGCAGTGGCCGAGGCCGGGAACGGGCTTGATGTCACTCTTGCTGACAGGAGGGGGGTGGAGCACCAGCTTGGGGGGTCGGGTCAGACAGACAGGAAGTCCTGCGGCGCTCATCAGGATCCCTGTAATACCTAAAGACAACCAGCAGAAGGAGCAGTGAGACCACTTCTCTATCACCATCTATTGACACTGTTCAGACACAATCTCATCCATCAGAAGCTACTCTCATTGACCATATGTGGGTCACATTAATTAAGAAATTAAGCCTGATTCTCTGTAACACTGTCTATCATTGTTAGATAAAGTGGCCGTTGATAGGCCTAGAAACTAAGAGCGAAAATGAATTTGGACACTGGCATTTCCTTAATAGCTCAACTAAGAAACTAGGCTTGTTGTTTATATTGTTTTGATAGTGTCTTAATGGCTGTTCCTACCTGCCAATGCAGGGTGAACAGGGCTGGATCCATTGAGGTTCTTCACAGGAACCGTTGGGACTCTGAAATACAAAACACACACTAGGGTTAAAACACCACTTCGTAACACACACACACACCCATAGCAGACACAAACACACACCACACACAATCACACACACTCGGATTAGGATTAGGCACACTAATTGCTGTGTCATAGGTAAACTGCAGGTGGGAAACGCACAGGTGACCATAGCGTCTGCTGTTTGCTGTGTCAAGGGTCACATCTTGTTAGCAAGTCAAATAGCTTTTACCAAGTCACGTTTTAGACACAATGGCTAAGTGGCTCATGGACTAGAATAGCACCATGTTGACATGTTGCTGCGCCAACCAGGACTCCCCTTGTTGTCTAAACCCTGGCTGAAAACAACAACCCTCACCTGAGCCAGCACTGCTTTATTGTTCAGTACATAGAAGGTTGTGAAATAGAACCCTTTGGAGTCAGCAGAGTTGGCCCGTTGGTCAATTTCATCTTAATTCCAATCACCTCAGAAATGGAATATCACCCCTATAGAAAAATTCCATGCCCAATATAACTGACAGGAATTGAAACAGAATTCAATAGCCAGGATTTAAATTGCCCATCATTCCCTACAGTCTTCTCTGTGGGACCACTGGAAGACTGCTGTGCTGTATCATTCTCATGATGAGACTCCACATTATTCGCAGTATAATCCCACCAGAAACCGTCCTCACTTTGCGTTGAATTTGATTATGGTCATCTTGACTTTGATTGTGGAGTTTGTTTCTCAGCTGAATCTGCAAAACCCCCTCATCTACGAATAAATGTTTTATCCCCAAGACGCTATCTGCTTAACGCTTCTCCAAGCGTTTTAATCTTTCTCAATTCTATCTTCCTTCTCCTTTCCAAATCTAAAGAATACATCCTTGTTAACCTCAGACACGCCGTACCTAGGTGTATGATTGTCCCCTCTTATTCCCTTGGCTCTTATAGGGATAATCCACCTGTTTCCATCTGGTGATGTCACCACACCGAGATTACCCGTGCAAGGCCGCCATACAGCAGACATACTGTAGTAGTGACATTATCTAGGGTCACACCCTCTAACCCTTCGACACTAACCCTCTAGGCAATGCTGTGGGATTTCACTGAGGGATAGTACATGATGTGAAGCAGGGGCTGGGATTGGTCTCGGTGATTAATAAGAATCCACCCCTTTTTTTTTTGGCAAAAATGACATATCCAAATCTAACTGCCTGTAGCTCAGGACCTGAAGCAAGGATATGCCTTTTCTTGATACCATTTGAAAGGAAACACTTTGAAGTTTGTGGTAATGTGAAATAAATGTAGGAGAATATAACACATTAGATCTGGTAAAAGATAATCAAAAGAAAAAAAACATGCGTTTTTTTGTACCATCATCTTCGAAATGCAAGAGAAATGCCATAACAAATTATTCTAGCCCAGGCGCAATTTAGACCTTGGCCACTAGATGTCAGCAGTGTATGTGCAAACTTTTAGACTGATCCAATTAACTATTGCATATCAAATCAAACTTTATTTGCCACATGCGCCGAATACAACAAGTGTATACTTTACAGTGAAATGCTTACTTACAAGCCCTTAATCAACAGTGCAGTTCAAGAAGAAAATATTTACCAAGTAGGCTTAAATAAAAAGTAATAATAAAAAGTAACACAATAAGAATAACAACAATGAGGCTATATACAGGGGGCACCGGTACCGAGCCAGTGTGCAGGCGTACAGGCTAGTTGAGGTCATCTGTACATGTAGGTGGGGGCGAAGTGACTATGCATAGGTAACAAACAGCGAGTAGCAGTCAATGTAAATAGTCCGGTGGTGATTTGTATGAATTGTTCATCAGTCTAATAGCTTGGGGGTAGAAGCTGTTGGGGAACATTTTGGTCCTAGACTTGGCTCGCCGGTACCGCTTGCAGTGCGTAAGCAGAGAAAGCAGTCTATAACTTGGGTGACTGGAGTCTCTGATAATTTTATGGATTTTCCTCTGACACCGCCTATTATATAGGTCCTGGATGGCAGGAAGCTTGGCCCCGGTGACGTACTGGGCTGTTCGCACTACCCTCTGTAGCACCTTACGGTCAGATGCCGATTAGTTGACATACCAGGCGGTGATGCAACTGTTCAGGATGCTCTCAATGGTGCAGCTGTAGAGCCTTTTGAGGATCTGAGGACCCATGCCAAATCTTTTCAGTCTCCTGAGGGGGAATAGACTTTTTCGTGCCCTATTCACGACTGGCTTGGTGTGTTTGGACCATGTTAGTTTGTTGGTGATATGGACACCAAGGAACTTGAAACTCTCGACCTGCTCCACTACAGCCCCGTCAATGTTAATGGGGACCTGTTCGGCACGCCTTTCCTGTAGTCCAAGATCAGCTCCTTTGTCTTGCTCACATTGAGGGAGAGGTTGTTGTCCTGGCACCACACTGCCAGTTCCCTGACCTCCTCCCTATAGGCTGTCTCATCGTTGTCAGTGATCAGGCCTACCACTGTTGTGTCGTCAGCAAACTTAATGATGGTGTTGGAGTCGTGTTTGGCCATGCAGTCATGGGTGAACAGGGAATACAGGAGGGAACTAAGTACACACCCCTGAGGGGCCCCAGACGTTTGTTTGATCCCTGGAGCGCTAGAAATTATATGACAAGAATAGTCACACACAGCCTGGCCATAGGAAACATATACACCCACAAGATCCCTAAAATCATGTGTTGTGGGTCAGATCCTAAAACAACTGTCTGGTTCACAGATACCTGGAAATACCTGGGTTAATCTCTTGACATGGTTGACCATGCCCCAACCACTCATTTTGTCACGCCTGCCCCATGCTCCCCCTCTCTGGCGCTCGAAGGCGCCAAGCGGCCCATCCTTATGCACACCTATCACCATCGTTATGCGCATCAGCGCTTCATTGGACTCACCTGGACTCCATCACTTATTGATTGCCTCCCCTATATCTGTTTCATACCCATGTCAGCATTAATGTTGTGTTGTTCCCCCTGTCCAGACGCTGTCCTTGTTTTGTTTCATGTCTGTGATTTATTAAATATTCACTCCCTGTACTTGCTTGTCGTCTCCCAGCGTCTGTCCTCACACACTTCACTTGCCAAACAAATGTGAACAGAGTTTACAACTATGCTATGAAGTGTTGAATGCATTAATCAATTAAACGTATTAGGCATAGTCCTGGCTTAAGCCTAGTCCTGGATTAAGCCTAGTCCTGGAAGCACCTTGAATTTGTCCCTCAAATCAATCGTTATTAGTCACACACACGTGTTTAGCAGATGCTATTGCGGATGTAGCGAGTGTTTCTAGCTCCAACAGTGCAGTAATATCTAACAAGTGATATCTAACAATGTCACAACAATACACACAATATACACAAATCTAAAGTAAAGGAATGGAATTAAGAATATATAAATATTTGGAAGAGCAATATCGGAGCGGCATAGACTAAAATACAGTAGAATAGAATAGAATACAGAATATAAATATGTAAACATTATTAAAGTGACTAGTGTTCCATTATTAAGTGGTCAGTGATTTCAAGTCTATGTATATAGGGCAGCAGCCTCTAATGTGCTAGTGATGGCTATTTAACAGTCTGATGCCTTGAGATAGAAGCTGTTTTTCAGTCTCTTGGTCCCAGCTTTGATGTACCTGTACTGACCTCGCCTTCTAGGTGATAGCAGGGTGAACAGGCAGTGGTTCGGTTGGTTGTTGTCCTTGATTATCTGTTTGGCCTTCCTGTGACATCGGGTGCTGTAGGTGTCCTGGAGGGCAGGTGCAATTGCCGTACCAGGCGGTGATACAGCCCGACGGGATGCTCTCAATTGTGCATCTGTAAAAGTTTGTGAGGGTTTTAGGTGCCAAGCCAAATTCCTTCAGCATCCTGAAGTTGAAGAGGCAGTGTCTGTGTGGGTGGACCATTTCAGTTTGTCAGTGATGTGTATGCCGAGGAACTTGAAGCTTTCCATCTTCTCCACTGCGGTCCCGTCAATGTGGATAGGGGAGTGCTCCCTCTGCTGTTTCCTGAAGTCCACAATCAGCTCCTTTGTTTTGTTGACGTTGAGTGAGTGGTTATTTTCCTGGCACCACACTCCCAGGGCCCTGACCTCCTCCCCGTAGGCTGTCTCGTCGATTGTTGGTAATCAGTTTATTATTTTGGAAATCACATTTTCCTCCCACAAAATAGGCCTGAAACTGTCTGAAACCGCCCTCTCATAAAACTATATGTCACTTCACAAAAAATTATAAATGAAAATTAATTCATTAGCAAGTTATCAGTGATTCTTGTCAAACAAACTAGGATTCCACAAATAGCCAACCCTCCACAAACCCACGAATACATCTCTCAGCCACTGAAACCAGACTTCAGCTACTGTCTGTCTGGTATAGTTCAAGTATAGTTTGGGGCTCCCGAGTGGCGCAGCGGTCTAAGACACTGCATCTCAGTGCTAGAGGCGTCACTTTTGACCCTGGTTTCGATTCCAGGCTGTATCACAACCGGTCGTGATTGGGAGTCCCATAGGGTGGCACACAATTGGCCCAGCGTCGTCCGGGTTAGGGTAGGCCGTCATTGTAAATAAGAATTTGTTCTTAACTGGCTTCCCTAGTTAAATAAAGGTAAAATAAAAAGAAGTCTTAGCTCTTCCCAGTGAGTTGGTCACTCAGCAAAAGTGCCCTCTAGTGCTAAGAGGAGATCATTGCTACACTCTCACTCTTCTCACAATAACACATTCCTCCAAACAGCGCCAGTAACTATGTCAATATTGATACTCGCCCTGTGGGCCTATCCTCAGGTGACAACTCATCTATTTGCATGTATGTATTACCTAAGTATCTGCTACCTCAGTTTAAAAAACGACCTGGGTTGTCCTTTGCCAGGATCCCATACCACACAGTATCTTGCACTCAATCCCAAATCACCCCCTTACCCCTACCCACAGATTTGAAAAAATTAGACAGGTAATATGGCACATGCTAAAGTGATATGGAAGAAGGTGGAGCTTAAACCTGTCTCTCCTATCCTTTCCCATCTACACATGCGTGGGTACTGGGTAGTGGCTCATTATAGCATTTACCAGTGTGACATGGCCCCAAGTCCCTACCCCTAGACACTTCTCAATGGCCCCTTGTCAATCTGAAAAGATGCCATTGGTGAAAGCAATATGGTAGTTGTCTAAACCAAGCCCCTCAGGAACCGGGAACACATCTCAAACTGAGACGCTGCTTTGTGTCTCTAAGACTGGAGACGTACCCCCCTCCCCTTCCCAGTCCCTCCTCAACCAAATGTCCCCTATCAACAAGTCTCATGTCTCCATATTACCCCCATTGCCACCCCCCATCAATGTCACATTCACTCTCAGGGCCAACTCCCCAACCATTCCCAACCAATACCACAGGACAGTCACGCAGCTTCGGTTTCTCAGGGTAACACTTGGGCCAGTCGCTACAACGTTGGGATCTCCCCATACCCCCTGCCCTGAGAACCCCCTGCCTCTGCCCATGTCCCAACATTGTTTTGTAAATGTGAACCAGGCCTCGGCTGTGCCCACAATGGTTGCCGCGGTGACCGCACCCTGACATACACACACACTAACTCACACTAACAGGGGTAGAGGGGCCTGTAAGAATGAGAATAGGCCTGGGAACTGTGTGTGTTAGGGAAGATGTCAGTATCTCCCCACTCCCTCCTCCACCCTCCTGTCCCCTCCTGTCCCTCACATTCTAACTGGGTGAATCAAATCTGAGTGACACTTGTGAAAATGCTGCATTCTTTATATGAATACGTTGTTTGGGTGTTGCTTTCACATGGAAATGAACAAGCTAACAGAATTTGTCATAAGGATTAAAGGCTTATGAATTCTAATGAGCTGTTTATGTCAGATATGGGCAGTGATTATGGAGGCATGTCTACGCTAGTGGAAACGCTTCGGATCACAATGTATAAATTCCTTGCCTATCTTCATTTTTCCTGCCTCGTGTGGTGTTTATCTGCGATAGACAAGTCCATACGTTGGGTTAGTCGACCGTGTATCATGATGGGATTACCCAGTGCATAGGGTACATAACACTACTGAATCTCATTCTCAACACTGAAAGGCCCTTGTCTTCAGAAAGAAAACTTGGCAAAACTCTTTGGGACGACTTCCCAGAGATGGGTTAAGCCTAGTTCTGTAGTAAAATGCATGTTCAATAGAGATTCTCTGAAGAGCCATTCAATATGTAATAACAACACAAGCAGTGTTCCCATGTCTATTGATTTTAATGATAATATACTGATTCTATGACTTAAAGAAATGACTCTCAACAACAGCAACAACAAAAAATTGCTAGTGGTAGTCAGCTGTGCTTGCACCAAAACTTGAGTATTTCTCCTCCTATAGCTTGACCAATATCTTCTTTTTAAATGGTGAGCCAACTTGTTTTCAGCGCTTTTATTTACATGACTGATCAAAACTCATGTTATTATGGCTCTCTCTTGTCCCTCTGCATACAGTGAGCAACATGTTTGGAACATCGAATTGCAATAAAATCGCAGTATCAAATTGAAGTGCATATAGAATGGTGATAAATCGTGACACAAATTGTATCGTTTACCTACTGTAAGTATCGTGATAATATTGTATAGTGAGGTCCCTGCCCGAACAGGTGTAGTATTGGGATAGTACCTGGATAATTGATCCTATAAAAGGATAAGGTGTAATATTAAGTGAACTGTAGTGACATAGCAACAGCTGGAGCAGTGACTCACCCGGAGGCGATAAGGGCTCTGGACTGGGCCATGGCGATGCGCTGCAGGGCGGGTCGGCTCAGCCCAGCCAGGCTGGCACGGGGAGGTAGAGGGGCGGCACAGGCCGCCGCCGCTGAAGACACCGGCCCCAGGACGCGGGCAGAGGGCGAGGGGGTGCAGGAGGAAGCTGATGTGGAGATGAGAGGGGGGGGCGCGGGCATCGACAGAGGGGCAGAGGAAGCCATGGATGCCATGGAGAAGGAAGAGGAGGGGGGAAGAGTAGCACTGTTGGAAGTGATGGAGGAGGGCGGAGGAGGCGGAGGAGGCGGAAGGGGGGGTAGAGGCGGGGGAGGGGGCCGTGTGGAGGAGAGGGACAGGGCAGCGGTGGCCGAACCCAGGAGGGAGAGTGAGTGGGCAAAGCCACCGCCCCCTCCGACCCCCAAGCCACCGCTAGCTCCGCCCACAGACGTTCTGTGGGGAGGAAGGGACCTGCCCATGGAGGAGGGGGGACGTGGGAGGGTGAGAGAGTAGGACCCCCCCATGGCCGAGTAACCCCCACCCAGTTTGGGGCTGGGAGGCTTGTTCTGGGGTGGCCTCCTGCCCAGGGTGTGGGCTGTTGCCATGGCGCCCGCCTTGACGCTTAGGAGCAGCATGCATTGCTGACAGGCGCAGGGCTGGCCCAGGGAGGTGATTGCGGAGGCTGGCAGGGCACCGCTGGGGTAGGCGCTACCGTTCCCGTTCCCCATCCCGCTCAACCCCACCCCCATGCCTACTCCGGACACCCCCAACAGTCCCCCGGGGCCGGGCCCCCAGGCGTGGTGTGACTTGGGAAGGGGACCCGAAACAAGTGGGTAAGCCAGGTCAGAGCGGCGCTGGATGCGGCGGCAGCGTTGCGTCTGCCCGTTGATCTGGGTCATACTCTGGAAGTGGATGAGGTAGCAGAATCCCAGTGGCGCCAGGTCCAGCCAGGGCTGCTGGCGGTCGCGTGCCGCCTGGATGGCGATGCCCACCTCTGTGTCGTAGGCTGTCCACGAGCCTGTGTCGTTCTCCCACTCCCACAGCCAGCCCTGACCCGGCGCCGACGTGGGGTCGTAGAAGCTGCGGCGAACCGGTCTGAGGGTACCTGGGGTAACGGTAGAAAGACGAGGGTCACGCCACAGAACTACAGAGAGGGGAACAAGAAGGACCTGTTCCAGAAGACCTGTCAACTAACCACACACTGTCACACACCCATTGTTCACAACACTGACAACATGTATTATTACACTAAGACACTGCATTAATAGACAAACATTGACACAAATCACTAGTATGTTTCTAGCCATCTCTAGAACATGATTGTGTTTCTACTTTTATGTGATTTGATATGACCAGTTCAAGTAAAAAAGAAAAGAAAAGAAAAAACATGAATACATTTTTAAAATAAGGCTTTGTTGTTGACTGAGACCAACAGAGCTACATGAGCTAAATGTTCTGTAGGCCCTGCTGTAATATTTGTTGTAGTCAAGCAGATTACACAACCAGCAAATTTGACATATATGTGTGTGCTCGCTAAGAATATGGGCAAACAGGCTAACAGCTTTCCCTTGGTAACCGCACGCCATGTTCTGGATTGTGATTGGTCGCTGGCCTTGGTCGGTTCTCTGAGCTGGTCATGTTTGCTTTCCCAGGGAGTCCAGAGACTGAACTCAGAGAATGTTCAATAAAGCCCTGTCCATACTGTTCACCTATTACCTGGGATTTAAATAACTTCTAATCCTGCAAAAATATTAAATTGAGAATGACTAGCAGACAATGAATGACTGTTGATTGTTTTAACGAAAACTACATTTTGGGAGAATAAATTGTGCAAAAGGGCTTTTTTATTTATTTTTATTTCACCTTTATTTAACCAGATAGGCCAGTTGAGAACAAGACAACTGCGACAATAGAAAACTAAAGCTTCAACTAAGAAGACACAAACCAATATAATTAATTTATCAATACAGTATGTTGTTCAAAACAATAGGGTTTGAATGTAAAGTATACTTGAAAAACATACATACTTAGTATAGTCTATTAAAATTTAGAGACTTTACTAGACACACAACAATGCCTGGAATGCAACAGAGTAATTATTTAATTGAATCTGAACTCAACCCAACTACCCCCTTCTCTCAATGACCTCAGACTTCTGCAATTCATCTCTCTCTCTAGTTTTGGGACAAGGGCAGCCTACCCCCTCTCTCCCCACAGCTATCCCGGCCTGGGAAGCAGGCAGACTGCACAAAAGCTTTTGTCAGCTAAAGTTGAGAGGAGGGCGGTGGTCTTGGCCAGAGTGACAATTCTTCCCTTTGTGTTATCCTATACTTTTCTCACTTCAATGTGTGAAGACTTCTCTCTTTGCCAGCACCTAAAGTCTGGAGTCCTTGAGACAATCAGTACCATTCTACAGAATAGCATTAACATCCTTAATAAGAGGCCTATAAGGGAAAGTGTGGGGATGAAGGAAGGTTCAGATAGCATTTCACCTTCACCCTCTCTATTCAGATAGCCAGTCATAGGTGAGAGTATAGTATATACAGGAGTTTTATAGAAATTTCATTTGGAAATGTGCTGCTCATGAGAAATCATGTGAGCCTTGCAGTTGCACTGTGAACCCAATCCAGGATTGCATGGTATGGGTATGTGTCATGATGACTGTGTGATAAAATAGTATGTACCCTCTGCTTCCAACAAAAACATACTACTGATCAATGTGGTATAACTGCACACAAACAAGCGGGCAAGCTAAAAATCGACCCCAATTTCCCCTCGGCCTTCTCATCTTTAATCATGATCATGTTTTGCATACTCATAATGAGAGGCCTGAACAGCTCATCCATAACTTTGGCCTACATACACTGTAGATGTCCACATACACACTACAACCAGTGACTAACCGCTGAGTATTGGCACACTGTACGCTCACAGCCTTTGAAGTAGTGAACACAGAAGCTGAAAAACCCTCCAGTAGTACTGTATGTATTCAATGTACATAGCAGATTCCAGGGGCCTGTATGCATCAAGTGTCTCAGAATATGAGCGCTGATTTAGGATCAGTTTTTCCTTTTAGATTACAATGAATGAGATTGCATGGACCTAATGATAAGTGGACTCCCTAATGAGAACAAACTTTTTAAGCATGCAGTTTTCCAGGCCCAATTCAGTAGCTTTCCATATATTTCCATATATTTATTTCCAGATACCGGCATGCTCCAGTTTACTGCATGATGTAAAGGCGTATTCCAAGCCGTTGCATTTATCAAGAGTGGACTGCACTTGCAAGATGTGGAGAGAAGGAGCATAAAATCAGCTTGTAGCAACATGTTAGTGATGCAGGCTACTCGGTGTTGAGGTTTAAGATATTACTAGCACAATTTGGCTGCCTCTCTATTTTATGTTAGATTTTTTATTTAACTATCTCTATGCTAGGTTTCTCTTTAGCCCCTAACCATGTTATCCAGATCTAAAATGTAAATATGATAACAGTGATGATGCTGAGATGCTGTGTTTTGTAAAATTCAAAACACATGATCAAGATAAAAAAAAAAAGAAAACGGTTTGGGATAATGGAGGCAACTGCAGTTAACAAACAAGGCCTTGAAAAATCTCAGTGAACAACAACAGTCTGCAACCGTGCATGCACACATAGGCTATAGCCTAGTCTGCATAAGATGTCGCATCAAACAATAACATAAAGGCTGTCATTTAAAACATGAAACCAAATGTAGGTTATATTAGTTAAATTAGAAGTGCAGGCTATTGTATTGCTGTGTCGTATGCTACATCATCGGTTTCACTGCAGTAATAACACTGTAATAGCTTAGGGCCAATTCAAAAATCCCTCAATACAAATAGGGCTATGTCACGGTTGTCAATCACATTCGTCTTACCAGTATCTTGTCGGAACTGGTGCATGGAATGCAAGTCGACGATGTAGGGCGAGAGGCGAGTGTCCACCTGGCCTAA
Source organism: Oncorhynchus mykiss (assembly GCF_057628025.1). NCBI lineage: Eukaryota > Metazoa > Chordata > Actinopteri > Salmoniformes > Salmonidae > Oncorhynchus > Oncorhynchus mykiss. The sequence goes on along the minus strand of NC_143042.1, from coordinate 44,947,342 downwards.
GACAACACTACCACCCCGTGGGTCGTTGCGGATGACTGCCTCGATGTGGTGAGAGACCGCTGGGCTGTAAGGCCGCCAGCGCCCGTGCTCGTTCAGCCATTCCCATACCACCACGGCCGACGCTAGTAACATCCTACTCCTGCAAAAGAAAATAGCACAAATTACGCGTCTAGGTGGTTTTCTTTTTAGAAATGTCCTATTTTACACACATCTCTGTGCGCAGCTGCATCCATCTTGAGACATTTACCAGCTAGGATAGGCTATCGAAATATGTTAATATTAACTATAATATTGCAGCTCTGTCATAGGTAGGCTACCTATTGTCTGTGCAGCCTACCTTCCATGTTGATATCCCGTACAGGTAGCATACAACAATATTTCGTTCCTTTGTTCAAGCGAATCAATAAATCATTAGAATCGTTTTTCATATAGCAGGGCAAAAAAACAAGCAGGTTCCTTGCATTTTGGTCCGTATGCAGAAAAATGACGTATAGGTTAGGCTACTGAAATCATTTATATGGCACAATCCAATTTGGGTGTGTGAAGATGCTATGTGCTATGGTGGTGGTGCACTGAGTTTGGATACATCAAACATGAATAAAGTGGGTTACTGTAACAAGTGCCAGATATAGTTTCATTATGCATTATTTTAATAGATACAATGTAACAGATATGCAGCGAGCGCCCACTGGTCACTGAAAAGACCAACAACTGTCAGGAGTTTCACAGCTTTATCCCACTGTATTCCCTTAACATGTTAGGCGTATTGGTTGATTTGTAGGTAGGCTATAGCCTAAAGTAAATCAATATAGACATATTTACCAATGCCGGGTAGCCTACTTTTAGTTCGCCTTCTGCTACCTCCAATCAAAGCCAATCCAGTGTGGGCTATGGTATTTTCGGTTTTACGGTTTAGCGATTATCCATCTCGTTCTGTTAGAAAATATAGCCTAGTATTGCAAATCCAAGACGTTTGTGGCGATAAAAATCACGGATTCACGTTATATAATTGCCCTGACGTTCAATGCAATAGCTTTGTTTAGACTATTTGTTTGAATCTCTATGAAAGCGCATTTGGGTCTGCATAGCCAGGTCGTGCAATTGGTCCATGATGTGTCTTGGTTTTATGAGTGGGTTGCATTTATATGAGAGGACCACTGCAAATTATTCCGTGGGTGCTCCCGGCAAAAATAATATTTGACTAAATGTTGGCGTGAATGCTTGGACCAGTGTTTCACCCCGCACAGTGTATTGGTAAAGTAACCAATCAAATTCCAGAAGCAATGCCCAATACTCCGCCCATTGCTGAGCGGACAAGGAAGAGTAATGTGCAAGCAGCATCCAGTCACAGCCCTATAATAAAACATAATAAATAAAGGACATGATTAAATGTGTTATTATGAGTTAGTATGAGTTCAACTCCAAATTACCAGTTTGTGTTGTAATGAATTTCTTGGGTAGACAATAGGTAAAAACATGGAGATGCCGGGGATTGAACCCGGGGCCTCATACATGCGAAGCATGCGCTCTACCACTGAGCTACATCCCCATTGGCTACGAACTAAGTTGCAAAAAGGCTTATAAAGTTAGTAAATCTCATAAAATAATAGCTTGTGTACATTTTTCACTAAAATTATATTTATGACTTTAAAAAGTATAAGTATTATAGCCTACACTTTTTAGAATACTTAAATTGATTTTTTTGAAAAACACACTTAAATAATAGTAATTTAGAAAATATTTTTTTATTTCAACAAAAAACTATCAATCAAATTAAATCGAATCAAATATTATTTATCACATGCGCCGAATACAACAATGAATTGCTTGCTTACAAGCCCTTAACCAACAATGCAGTTTTAAGAAAAGGAAACAGACAATATAATCACATCAGTGCAAACACTTAAAAGCCTCATGCAACCGTTTTTATATCAATATCAAATTACTTCTGGGTAACAATTAAGAACCTTACTATAATAGTTTTTGATAGGACTGTCAGGAAGTGGTCTGAGTGGGAGGGGAATGCCATGCAAACCTGCTGATTTAAAAAATGTTCTTAACCTTCATTTAAACAGGAAAAGCACATTAAGACCCTCTTTTTCAATGGAGACCTGGCCAAAAAGGCAACAACAATCAATACATTACAGAATTATAACATAAAACAATACGATTCAACAACATGTTCCAGCCTTAAAAAAAACATTTACACTCAGTCTCTCATCAAAAATAAAAATGTAAAGGCCCTGTGTAGATTGTATTTTCAACCAGCAACTATCAGGAATAACACTGATCAAATCTTTTCACACTTTTACAGTGTTTGTTCCATGAGTTGCTGTACAACATGATACAAAACATAATTTTGACTGCACTGGGCCTTTAAGTTGTATCAGATAACAAAAAGTATAAAATTGTCACTCTGGAAATAAACATCATGCACATAAGACATGAAACAGTATAGCACAAAGTCAAGCCATAGGCCAGGGCTGCACAACCCTCTTCCTGGAGATCTACCGTCCTGTGGGTTTTCAGTCCAACCCTAATTTAACAGACCTGATTCTACTAATTAGCTGCTCAACAGTACCTTAACTAGCTGAATCAGATATGCTAAATTAGGATTAGACTGAAAACCTACAGGACAGTAGATCTCCAGGAAGAAGGATCTAAATAGCTATTAAATTCATAAAATATACAGAACACAAATATTTACAATACATATCATCTCATAGCAACAGTGCAAACCCCAAAACTTTGAAACCCATGAAACTTTGAAACCGTTTAAAAATTACATTTTATATCTAAAATACATTAATATAGCTTCATGTATTCAAGCTGCAATTGTTGCTCTTGTCAGTCACTTTGATGATTGGATTGATTTAGTACACTCTGTTGTTTTCTGCCTTGATTGTTATAACACTGGTTTGTAAGGTTTAAAATTATGACAATTATGACAATGATGATGATGGTGATGATGAAGTAGCCAATGTTCTGTCAAGCGCTATTACTGTACAAAAATGTATTAATGGAACTCTTTCCCCTTTCTGATCCTTTCCTCACAATACAGTCACATGATTGTTGTCTTTGCCTCCCTCATAATCTTCAGACCAGATAGCACTACCAGAGGACTGATGCAGGTGTATCAGCAAACCTCCCCGTCCACTTTCTTCTCCTCCCACTGCTCCCTCATCACCTTTGCTATCCCCCTTTTCTTCCATATTCTCCTCTCGCTTCCCCTCACACTCTCTCCTCTCCTTCTTCTCGTCCATGACCTTCACACTCTCCGTCAGGCCACAGCCCTCCGCACTGGAGTAGTCATCCAAAGAGTCGTCCACTCTGCCCTCCCTCTCATCCCCCTCCTCCTTCTTCCCCTCCCCCTCGCTTTCCCCTCCCTCACTCACTCTCTCTACATCCTCCTCTTTGTCTCTCCGTTCCTCCTCTCCTACAGTCTCCTCATCCTCACTGAGAGGCCAAAGGCGACGCCTGAACCACACCTCCAGGACTTGGACCCCGCCCCTCACCCGGTCCCTGGCCCCACCCTCCCCAAGGACCAGTTGGTGGACTGTGTACTGGCCATTAGTCTGGCGGTTTAGCCACATGTACAGGACGACCAGGAGGGCAACGAGGGTGACCAGGATGAAGAAGACAGTCAAGACGACAAAGGAGGATGTGGTTTGGTCTTTCATTTCTGGATCGTAATTAGTCATGCCTACAAGGGAGAGTAACATTGGAAAAGCTGTTTAAACTGACATTTGACAGGGACATTGGGTTGGATCTAAAGGCATGTACAGTATCTCTGATTCAGATCCTGAGGTGATTGGTTGGCCTCATCTGCACTATAAAAATTACATTTCAATTGTCAGACTGAATTGAAATGGAATTGACCCCAACTGTGACAGTCACAAAATACAAGTCTCTTATTCTAAAGCTGTTCAAATCCAGTCATGTTTGGCCTGTTATTAGAACAAAACCATAAATCCATTATTATTGGGGTTAGCAGGATCAGATAGATTTGATGTCGCAACGTACCTCTTCAAATAGTTCTCAGAAAAGTTGAAGAAATCTGTGCTCAATCCAAGGTAAAACTGCTGCGGTGGAGATCCAGTTTATTTCCTTTCAATTGGAGGTGATTCATACATTGATTTATTAATGACTGGATCTGTAAAGAAAATATAGTAACATTAGCTACCTACTGACGAAAATGTTTGCAGTATTATTGAGTAGTGCTCATTATACCTCCTGACAAGCAACACATTTCACCTCCCAATTACAATATCCATGCAGCATTTTAAAAATATATATACAGATATTTACACCTGAAATAGAAATGTTTGTGGTGGAAAGGTGGACTCTCGAAAAAAATATTTTACAGGATAAAGTATGGCTGATTTTAAATGTAGACTAAAACCTGCCCATGAATAATAATATGATTATTGTAATCAGAAACTGTCACATTGACTGGTTGTGAATGGTTCTGACAGTTGTGGTGTCATGGTGATTGATGTGCCATGCTATTGTTTCATTGTGCTGTATTGTCCCTGCAGATACAGCACGTCACACCTCACAAACACAGGAAGTGAGTATGAGGCGGCGGCAATGGGAGAATTTCAATTGCATACTCTTTGCGTCCTCTCTCCTGTCTCCTCGCCTTCTTCTCAAAACCCATTGGAGGAGAAGGTCAGAGGGGTGGGACCTCTGTTTTTCTCATCCAATGGGTTTTGAGAAGGAGGCGAGGAGAGCGGAGAGAGGACGTGGGGAGTATGCAATTGAGATTCTCCCCCTGATTCTGCCTGTGTGACTCACTAACAGGAAGCCAGCAGATGCTTTCTCTCCCTCGGTCTTGCTCACTTCTAGTTGAATAATTATAACAGTCAATTGGAAACGGTTATATAGATGAATATGGATGCTTGTATAGATAAATATGGATGCCTGTCAGAGTCGACAAATTCATTTTAAAATAAGTGCACCTGTGGTTTCCCCAAATCTGTGTCAATAGCTGACATATTGAGTAAAGATTAATTTATAGTTCTGGTTCAGACAGAAATGCAATGGGATTCATGTACACAACCTTTCAAACGTTTGGGGTCACTTAGAAATGTCCTTGTTTTTTGAAGGAAAAGCATTTTTTTTGTCCATTAAAATAACATCACATTTTTCAGAAATACAGTGTAGACATTGTTAATGTTGTAAATGACTGGAAACGGCTGATTTTTAATGGAATTTCTCCATAGGCGTACAGAGGCCCATTACCAGCACTCCTGTGCTCCAATGGCACGTTGTGTTAGCTAATCCAAGTTTATAATTTTAAAAGTCTAATTGAGTATTAGAAAACCTGTCACGTCCTGACCTTAGTTCCTTTTTTATGTCTCTATTTTAGTGTGGTCAGGGCGTGAGTTGCGGTGGGAATTCTATGTTTTTGTTCTAGGTTTTGTATTTCTGTTTTTGGCCTGGTATGGTTCCCAATCAGAGGCAGCTGTCAATCGTTGTCTCTGATTGAGAACCATACTTAGGTAGCCTGTGTTCCCACTATGATTTGTGGGTAGTTGTTTTCTGTTTAGTGTATTTCACCTTACAGAACTGTTTTGTGTTCAGGCTAATAAATTGACATGGACACTTACCACGCTGCATATGGGTCTGATCCTTCCTTCTCCTCCTCAGACGACGAAGAGATTCGTTACAAAACCCTTTTGTAATTATGTTAGCACAGCTGAAAACTGTTGTGCTGATTAAAGAAGCAATAAAACTGACTTCTTTAGACTAGTTGTGTATCTGGAGCATCAGCATTTGTGGGTTCGATTACAGCTCAAAATAGCCAGAAATAAATAACTTTCTTCTGAAACTAGTCAGTCTATTCTTGTTCTTGTTCTTGTTCAAGGCAGAGTTGCAAAAAAAGAAAAGATTAAGATGGGCAAAAGAACACGTACACTGGACAGAGGAACTCTGCCTAGAAGGCCAGCATCCCGGACTTGCCTCTTCACTGTTGACGTTGAGACTGGTGTTTTGCGGGTACTATTTAATGAAGCTGCCAGTTGAGGACTTGTGAAGCGTCGGTTTCTCAAACTAGACATTCTAATGTACTTGTCCTCTTGCATTTCTCAGAACCAGAATAGACTGACGAGTTTCAGAAGAAAGTCCTATGTTTCTGGCCATTTTGAGCCTGTAATCGAACCCACAAATGCTGATGCTCCAGATACTCAACTAGTCTAAAGAAAGCCAGTTTTATTGCTTCTTTAAACAGCACAACAGTTTTCAGCTGCGCTAACATAATTCCAAAAGGGTTTTCTAATGATCAATAAGCCTTTTAAAATGATAAACTTGGATTAGCTAACACAATGTGCCATTTAAACACAGGAGTGATAGTTGCTGATAATGGCCCTCTGTACGCTTATGTAGATATTCCACAAAAAAATCTACAATTTCCAGCTACAATAGTCATTTACAACATTAACAATGTCTACACTGTATTTCTGATCATTTTGATGTTATTTTAATGGATAAAAATGTGCTTTTCTTTCAAAAACAAATACATTTCTCAGTGACACCAAACTTTGGAACGGTAGAGTATGTGGACTTGTTTCATATGACGTACAAATGTGACATTCTGCTCATCAGATTAAAGTTATCAACAAGGCATAGTTAATCCTAGATTGCCAACTTGATTATGCAAAATACGTTAAGCAATGTTTTCTCTCTCTTTCTACATCCTACAATGCCTTTACATTTATGCATATGACCAACCAGCCAATAAGTCGAAGGCATATCGGAACATTTCCCGTACACATTTTCATGTGGTGCAGGCAGGCAGAGTACAGTAGGCTGTGTTTAGACAGGCAGCCAATTCTGATCCACTAATTGGTCTTTTGAACAACCACAGTAGATCTTTTCACATCAGATCTTTTTCAGAGCTGATGTGATTGGTCAAAAGACCCATTAGTAGGAGAAATATTAGAATTAGACTGCCTTTGTAAAGGTAGCCGTATTGGGGTGGAGCACTGATTTAATAAGGATCTTTAATAAGGATCTCACTGAGGGATGTGCTGTTTACATACTCTGTTTATATGCATAACACTTATGCAGCATTAGCACAGATAACATAAATGTTTTAAGCAAAGGCACACTTGGGGCGGCAGGGTAGCCTAGTGGTTAGATACTTGGACTAGTAACCGGAAGGTTGGAAGTTCAAACCCCCGAGCTGACAAGGTACAAATCTGTCGTTCTGCCCCTGAACAGGCAGTTAACCCACTGAGCCTAGGTCGTCATTGAAAATAAGAATTTGTTCTTAACTGACTTGCCTAGTTAAATAAATATATGCAACCACACCCTTCACCCCCAATGCAATTCATTCATTTTGTAGATTGTTATTGGCATTTGATTCAAATACCCATTAGCTTCCTGGGCAAGACATAAAACATGACATAATACAAAACCTCAATACCCAACTACATTCTTCTTACAGTTCTGAAACCAAATACCCCATGGTCACACACAAAAAAAAAGAAAAGGGGTGGAAATATGTAAAAGTCCTAAAAAGACTGAATAAAAACACAGTGGAAGGACTGGTGGAAGAAAAGTGAGGAGGAGATGTGGAGGGAGAGATTGAGTGGAGAGTGGGAAGCTGAAGGATGGACATACAGAGAGTGGAAAGAGCCGTGACAAGATGGTCACACATAGGAAGATGAGAGAAAATGTTCAAACAGATCCACGCCATAAAATGCTAAACATAGGGGCGATTTGCTGAATTATGATTGATAAAAAAAAAAAATGTAAACTCACCAATGTGTTGCTATAAAATGAACAGTCTGAATGATGGTTTCAAGAGAGACAGACTCAACAAGGCAGGTGTTAGTGGTGGCACTTTTTTAACAAGAGATGGGGATACAGAAACTTAAAGATAGGCGTGTAAGAAATAGAGTGAGAGGGGATATAATGTGGGCGGAGAGAGAGAAACACAGAGAGACAGAGAGAGAGAGAGAGAACCTCCTGCCGAATGTGTGGCCATATTAGAGACACGTATTTCCCTCAGATTACACAGATCCACAAAGAATTTGAAAACAAATTCAATTTTGATAAACTCCCATATCTATTGGGTGAAATACCACAGAGTGTAATCACATCAGCAAGATGTGTGACCTGTTGCCACAAGAAAAGGGCAACCAGTGAAGAACAAACACCATTGTAAATACAACCTATATTTATGTTTATTTATTTTCCCTTTCGTACTTTAACTATTTGCACATCATTACAACAATGTACTGAGACAAAGAGAGAAAGACAGAGAGAGAGACAGATAGAGAGAGACAGAGAGACTTTGATAGATTGATAGATAAACCAACCCACTAACTCAAGCAGGGTGAAGGAGAAATGTTGCAAGGGGAGATAAGAAAGTAAAGTGTCCACCCAAATATACATAGAAAGAGGAAGCTGTAGTGTTCTGTGTACTTTAGCTGTAGTGCAGATTGAAGGTTTGGCAGCTGGTGTGCAGGGTAGCTACATGAGTATCAGATGTGCAGCCAGACTTATTAGCCACTCCTTTTGCCTCATCTCTTTCAACCGTAACGTTTTTCGATTCCTCATCAATCCACAGAGCCTGAACAGTTCAAACAGTCAGCTTCTTAACAGGTGCATGTTTATCAATAATTGGAAAAAGAAATGTCATAAATTCATGCATCTGGATGCTCCTTATTCATTTTAGGGCGGTAGGTAGCCTAGTGGTTAGAGTGTTGGGCCAGTAAATGAAAGGTTGCTGGATCGAATCACTGAGCTGACAAGGTTTAAAAATCTGTCATCCTGTCCCTGAACAAAGCACTGTTCCTTTGTAGGCCATCATTGTAAATAAGAGCTTGTTCTTACCTGACTTGCCAACAAATATTTTTTAGATCATCTACAGCAAAATCTTTTGTGTGATCCCTTATACACAATTTTAGGCCCAGCTTTTGGAACTTAGGCTTTCCTGGATATAACCACTATATTGTGATCACTGCATCCAATGGGTATGGATACAGCTTTAGAACAAAGTTCTAAAAATGTGATCGATACATGTGGATGATCTTGTTCCTGTAATGGTTGTAAACACCCTGGTAGGTTGACTAATAACCTGAACCAGATTACAAGCACTGGTTACAGTAAGAAGCTTCCTCTTGAGCAGACAGCTTGATGAAAACCAGTCAATATTCAGGTCCCCAAGAAAGTAGACCTCTCTGTTTACCTCACATACACTATCAAGCATTTCACACATATTATTTAGATACTGACTGTTAGCACTTGTTGGCCTATAGCAACACCCCAACAGAAAAGGCTTTAAATGTGCCAAGTGAACCTGAAACCACAACACTTCAATAACACTTGACATATGAGCTTCTCTAAGCATTACAGGGATATGGCTCTGAATATATACAGCAACACTTCCCCATAAGCATTTCTGCCTCTTCTATAGATGTTATATCCTTGTATTGTATCATCAAATTAATTATCTAAGTGAGTCTCAGAAATGGCTAATAGATGAATGTTATCTGATGTCAGCAAGTTATTGATTTAATTAACCTTATTTCTTAGGCTACATATTAATATGGGCTATTTTCAGCCCTTTCCTGGGTAGCTTATCAGAGATAAAGCAAGAGACAAAAATATACATTCTGCAGTCCATTAATCAGTTGGTGTTCGAAAGTGTGGTGTGTGCTGTGAGGTTAAAGCTATGAACCCATAGTCTTGGTTCTCTCATCCCTTCCAGGCATTTTTAGGAGGGAGGGTGGACAATGAGCCTGTCATAGCGGATGTAAGCAATGTCCACACGCGCTCTGGCAGCTTTCATGGCTGGGATAAGGTATTTTCTCTTCTGGCGCACAGCTTCAGGACACCTTCCAGAACAGCAACCTGGCCTGGGCATGTCACCTGGACCGGTGGTGGGATTTCCAGTTCTGTTGGTGCGCTCCACCTCAATCTTCCGCTGGTCCATCTTCAATTTCTCTGAGATCACTTCGCTCACTTTGTCCTCAGACTCCCTCCATGTCTCGTGGAGATTCTCCAATTCCGTCCACAACCATGTTGTTCCGTCTTGATTGTACCTCGAGATTATTTGATTTATGCGTCATTGTTATCATGGATTCATACACAGAATTGATGTCCTCTCTCAATGATTTACAGATTGCTGTCATCTTGCCGTTCTCCTGTTTAAACTCATCAAGCAGACACTGGGAGAACTGCAAACTGTTCTTCAGGTCCTGGACCTCTCTGGTCAGATCATACATTATTTTATTAGTTGACTCCACCAGTATTTGGGCAAAACACTTCAAGCTATTTTGTTATTTTTGTAATAACTGCTTGTAGAACTCTTTTTGTTAGTTCAAAACATCCTTCACCTAGTGGTCCATGTGGACCAATGCGCATTCTGAAAAGCAATCCAAGGATTGTTCCATAGGATTTTGTTTTTAGGGAGTGATTTTGTGAAAGTCGATGTGAAAGTTGCGTGATTGTGAGATATGACAAATTAAGCTGATTGAAATTTGAATAATAAGATTGATTGAAATGTGGATATTAAGAAATATGGATAAATAGCTGATTGAAATTTGGATAATAAGAGATTGAAACTTCAGAGATAAAGTAACATAATATTGAGTATAATGGGTTACTAGAGATGTAACAATAGAAAAAAATATATATACAATTTGCACACCCACATGTAGACTATGTAAGTTGTGTCAAAGTTATTATGAGAAATGTTCAGAGTGATCCCTTTATGGATCATTTGAGGTATGATAAGGTTAAAGCATTGTATGAGACTTGACTTGCCCCTAAAACATTTAAACTATAAATAGAACCAATGAATGTTGAACATGATTTTCTGTTAACTAAACTTAAGGCTACAATTGATTGTACCTCTGATGGAGTTTTCATTGATATCCCAAACGATGAGATGTTAAACCAATGAGTAAGCAGGCAAATTGAACCAGTCCCCCAGGATGACTGGGGGTCTGACACTGCCTCCCAGTCTATTTTGTCTCAAGTGCCAGAAACCTTATGGATAGAACATTTCAATGACAGTGAACTGATAGGCAGTGCTAGCCTAGTTATAATAACTGTTTCTCTCCCTTTCTAAATTGACCAATGTATTTTATACATTTGGCATCTTACATATGAAGCGTAAAATAATAGACATTTAATAAGTGTGAAGCAGAAAGTGAATATCCAATAGAAAATTGAAATAAATATATAGACTAACATTGTTAGGTTAGACTAAAATGAAATCAATGCCTTCCAATATGGAGAAGGTTATCATGTTTGTTTTGTTTTAAACCTTGCAATAGGGGGGAAAGCAGAATGTTGTTTGAGAGTGATCTGTGTGTATTAACAAAGTGATTGAGAAGGTCTCCTATTGGGAAAGAAGGAAACAGATATGGAGACTAGTGAAAGTAACAAAGTGAATAGTAATTGGCTTTCAGATAGGACTCCAATAATGTAATATCTGAGTAATTTCAAGTAGTAAGACAAAGGGATTGAGCATTGGGACTGATTTTAAATTAGAGGCCACTCACTCTTCAAGGCCTGGTCCATTGCTCTTGTGTTTAAGTAATCTGGTGTTTGGGTTAGAGATCAGCTTCCTGTAGAACAATAGCTGCCAGTACACACTGAACTCAAACAGGCTGTACGAGACACGGTGGGGAAATTTGGGACAGAGGTATGAATAATTGAATAAGACACGTTTTTGACAATGTATTACTCAATTCTATAGTATGGGTAGCACCAGGGATTAAAGTAAGAAGGTAATGTCATCTAAAACAACAATATGTTTCCATTACGTGGAACTGTGTCCAGAAGAAGTAGATCCAAGTAAATGTTTTTAGTACCGAATATTGAGCTGATACGCCAGCACCAACTTTTTGAAGGTCCTAGCAGATTTGTTAAACAACAGGTTTTATATTGAGACTAAGTTTATGTCCCAGGGATAGTTTGTACAGAATTGTATGTCAACGCAACAGGTCGAAATGACAATGATTACAAGAGAGGGACTCTGGCTTTGTTTACTTTAGAAGGTGCCTATTCAGCTTGACGGGACACTGTATAATCTGATGTGTATATCAAGTTTTTTTTCTATGTTTATCAATGATTCTGTATCTCTCCCTTTGAAAGGATCCCCAAGGCAAGTGCCTTAGGAGAGCAGTTAAAGGTACCCGGATCCAGCTGTTAAGGGAGCTCCCAAATTAAGTAAGGCCTAGCCATTTTGTTTGTTTTTACCCTACGATTTTTACTATATACATGCCAGCACCCACACACAACCCACCTGTTAATTCATATTTGTTAGTCATTAATACTCTGTTTGATTTATTGATGAGGGTCTTAAATTTAAGTGATATAACCAACGTAAAGCACTAAGGACTGTCATTCTAAATTTGGGTTGGATAATTTATCAATATTTATAATTATGACATGGAAAGGAGAGGCTTCTAGAGACAGAGCTATGCCCCTAAATTGTGAGGAGAGCCACTAGATTGTAGCTTGGGCTAACCTTGCCCCAATCCCATTCTTATCAAGGTTGGTGTGAAACTGTTATAACATGTGTTCTCTCTCTTCTCTGTGAAAGTTAATATGAATGTGCTCTAGGCAAAATTCAGGAGATCTCTAGAGATATAGAGAAAATTAGCAATGCTAAAATAATTGCGTAAATTGGCTCTGCAAAATAGAGAGGCTCTTAACGATCTTTTGGCAGGTAAAGGGGACACTTGTGCAAACAATGGTGATGAATGTTGTACCTTTGTCCCAGATCACTCTTCTAATATGACTGATCTCGCCGAATACATTGCCGCTGTTGCTAAGAATAATTCCCCACAACCAGAGTGGATGGCTGCAACTTGGTTGGAATCCCTGTTTGAAAGGTTGCTAGATCGAATCCCAGAGCTGACAAGGTTTAAAAAATATATACAATTCTGCCCCTAAACAAGGCAGTTAACCCACTGTTCCTAGGCCTTCGTTGTTAATAAGAATTTGTTCTTAACTGACTTGCCTAGTTAAATAAAGGTAAAATAAAAAATTGTATTACCATACTAATTAGAATGATTAACCCAAAATGAAGGGCTTGAAATTATGAAGTGCCTGTTTTTTTTCTGCGTTGATTTCCCTAACTCTAATAGGAGTATAGAATATTATGATATAGAAGCTATAATCTAAATGCTTACATTAAAATGTAATGATTATCATCACACAAGTGATAAGAGGATGGAATGTTATGGAAATGTGAATGTTTGTGCTTTTCTAATAACCAATTTCTGTGTTCATGCAAGTGACTGATTGAACGAATCCTCACTGTCAGTATCTGCAATTTGGCAGTACGCCTAGAACCTTGTTCAGAGAAAGGGATATCTCAGTTTCAAGGTCTCAGCTTAGAGAGAAGAAGCCTTGTGAGGTATTGGTCTGTCACATGCATGACCCAGTATTTGGTCGTCACATGAATGAAGCAAACATTAATTATGAATGATGAATAAGCTACATCATGCAAATATAACTTGTCAGTATATAAGGGAACTAACGGGACAGACCCGTTAGAGCTCACTTCAGACCGGTACTTTATGTATCTAAGTTTGACCGTGACCTCTCCAGCTTGCTGACAAAAAATAATGATTCATTTAAGATTGACTTTGAGTGTCCCTGTGTAATAATTTCCACAACAGCTCTTAGCTTTATCCTTTGAAAATAGACACAATAAAATATTCTATGGAATTGATTTGTACAACCATGGAGGGTTGATGTCACTAAAGGAACCCACCAATTAACATACTATATGTGCAAAGTCAACTTCCGGAGCCGACAGAGATGGCCGCCTCGCTTTGCGTTCCTAGGAAACTATGCAGTATTTCGTTTTTTAACGTGTTAATTCTTACATTGTTACCCCAGGTAATCTTAGGTTTTATTACATACAGTCGGGAGGAACTACTGGATATAAGAGCAACGTCAACTCACCAACATTACGACCAGGAATACGACTTTCCCGAAGCGGATCCTCTGTTTGGACCACCACCCAGGACAATGGATCAGATCCCAGCAGGCGAACCAAAACAACGATGCCATAAAAGGGGCAGACGAAGCGGTCTTCTGGTCAGGCTCCGGAGACGGGCACATCGCGCACAACTCCCTAGCATACTACTCGCCAATGTCCAGTCTCTTGACAACAAGGTAGATGAAATCCGAGCAAGGGTAGCATTCCAGAGAGACATAAGAGACTGTAACGTTCTTCGCTTCACGGAAACATGGCTCACTCGAGACACGCTATCGGAGCATCTTTCTGGTAAGAAGAACGGCAGGGGGGTATGCCTTCTGTGATCATAACAACATACAGGAACTCAAGTCCTTCTGTTCACCTGACTTAGAATTCCTCACAATCAAATGCCGACCGCATTATCTACCAAGAGAATTCTCTTCGATTATAATCACAGCCACATATATTCCCCCCCAAGCAGACACATCGATGGCCCTGAACAAATTTCATTTGACTCTATGTAAACTGGAAACCACATATCCCAAGGCTGCATTCATTGTAGCTTGGGATTTTAACAAGACTAAACAAGACTCCCTAAATTCTATCAGCATATCGATTGTGCAACCAGGACTGGTAAAACCCTGGAACATTGTTATTCTAACTTCCGCGATGCATATAAGGCCCTCCCCCGCCCTAATTTTGGAAAAGCTGACCACGACTCCATTTTGTTGCTCTCTGCCTATAGACAGAAACTAAAACAGGAAGCTCCAGCGCTCAGGTCTGTTCAATGCTGGTCTAACCAATCTGATTCCACACTTCAAGATTGCTTCGATCACGTGGACTGGGATATGTTCTGTATTGCGTCAAACAACAACATTGACGAATATGCTGATTCGGTGAGTGAGTTAATTAGCAAGTGCATCTGTGATGTTGTACCCACAGCATTTATTAAAAATATTCCCCAACCAGAAACCGTGGATTGATGGCAGCATTCGCGCGAAACTGAAAGCGCAAACCACTGCTTTTAATCAGGGCAAGGTGACCGGAAACATGACCGAATACAAACAGTGTAGCTATTCCCTCCACAAGGCAATCAAACAAGCTAAGCATCAGTATAGAGACAAAGTAGAGTCGCAATTCAGCGGCTCAGACACGAGAGGTATGTGGCAGGGCCTACAGTCAATCGTGGATTACAAAAACACACCGCTGATCACTGGGGCCCCCAAGGATGCATTCTGAGCCCTCTCCTGTACTCCATGTTCACCTACGACTGCGTAGCCATGCACGCCTCCAACTCAATCATCAAGTTTGCAGACGACACTACAGTGGTAGGCTTGATTACCAACAATGATGAGACGGCCTACAGGGAGGTGGTGAGGGCCCTCGGAGTGTGGTGTCAGGAAAATAACCTCACACTCAACATCTTAAAAACAAAGGAGATGATCGTGGACTTCAGGAAACAGCAGATGGAGCACCCCCCTATCCACATCGACGGGACAGTAGTGGAGAGGGTAGTAAGTCTTAAGTTCCTCAGCGCACACATCACGGAAAAACTGAATTGGTCCACCCACACAGACAGCGTGGTGAAGAAGGCGCAGAAGCGCCTCTTCAACCTCAGGAGGCTTAAGAAATTTGGCTTGTCACCAAAAGCACTCACAAACCTTTACAAATGCACAACCGAGAGCATCCTGTCGGGCTGTATCACCTCCTGGTATGGCAACTGCTCCGCCCACAACCGTAAGGCTCTCCAGAGGGTAGTGAGGTCTGCACAACGCATCACTGGGGGCAGACTACCTGCCCTCCAGGACACCTACACCACCCAATGTCACAGGAAGGCCATAAAGATCATCAAGGACAACAACCACCCGAGCCACTGCCTGCTTACCCCGCTATCATCCAGAAGGCGATGTCAGTACAGGTGCATCAAAGCTGGGACCGAGAGACTGAAAAACAGCTTCTATCTCAAGGCCATCAGACTGTTAAACAGCCACCACTAACATTGAGTGGCTGCTGCCAACACACTGACTCAACTCCAGCCACTTTAATAATGTAAAAATGTATGTAAAAAATGTGTCACTAGCCACTTTAAACAATAGCACTTCATATGTTTACATACCCTACATTACTCATCTCATATGTATATACTGTACTCGATACCATCTACTGCATCTTGCCAATGCCGTTCTGTACCATCACTGATTCATATATTTTTATGTACATACTCTTTCATTCCTTTACACTGTGTGTATAAGGTAGTTGTTGTGGAATTGTTAGGTTAGATTACTCGTTGGTTATTACTGCATTGTCGGAACTAGAAGCACAAGTATTTCACTACACTCGCATTAACATCTGCTAACCATGTGTATGTGACAAATAAAATTTGATTTGAAGTTCAAGGTTAAGAGACGCATACAGTCCAATGACCACAGAGTGGCTGAACCTAAATGGACATAGTGATTCTGCTAATAAATACCAACTCTTATAAAAGCAGCTCACACTCTAAAGAGCAATTGATATCAGTTTTATCAGGATTTCACAAACTCGTTCCTGGAAAGGCCACACCTGACTATATAAGGTCCCACAGTTGACAGTGCATGTCAGAGCAAAAACCAAGCCCTGAAGTTAAAGGAATTGTCCATAGAGTTCCAAGACAGGATTGTGTTGAGGCACAGATCTGGAGAAGGGTACCAAAACATTTATGCAGCATTGACGGCCCCCAAGAACACAGTGGCCTCCATAATTCTTAAATGGACGAAGTTTGGAACCACCAAGACTCTTCCTAGAGCAGGCTGCTCAGCCACATTGAGCAATCGGGAGAGAAGGGCCTTGGTCAGGGAGATGACCAGATATCCGATGGTTAATCTGACTGAGCTCTGGAGTTCCTCTGTAAAGATGGGAGAACCTTCCAGAAGGACAACCATCTCTGCAACACTCCACCAATCAGGCCTTTATAGTAGAGTGGCCAGAAAGGAAGCCACTCCTCAGTAAAAGGCACACGACAGCCCGCTGGGAGTTTGCCAAAAGGCACCCAAAGGACTCTCAAACCACGAGAAACAAGATTTTCTGGTCTGATGAAACCAAGATTGAACTCTTTGGCCTGAATGCTAAGCGTCATATCTGGAGGAAACCAGGCCCGCTCATCACCTGGCCAATACCATCCCTACGGTGAAGTATGGTAGTGGCAGCATCATGCTGTGGGGATATTTTTCAGCGGCAGGGACAGGGAGACTAGTCAGGAACGAGGGAAAGATGAACGGAGCCTGGGTTCTGAATACTTATGTAAATGTGATATTTCAGTTTGTATTTCTTTATACAATTGCAAAAAATTCTACAACTAAATTTTTACTTTGTCATTATGGGGAGTATTGTGTGTAGATTGATGAGGGAAAACAATTTAATAAATTTTAGAATAAGGCTGTAAAGTAACAAAATGTGGAAAAAAGTGGAAGGGTCTGAATACTTTCCGAATGCACTATGTTAAGAGTTGAAGCAGTGTAGAACCACTCGGCTGACAGACACTGCAGAGCCCAGAGGAAGGAAGTGAGTGGTTCAAAAGACACAGAGCTGATGCTCTTTCAACCTGGGACCACATCCTGTTATGTGCTCCACTGGCTAGTACAAACACAACACCATAAACTACTGGGGAACCGTAGAGGTAGATTTGAATTCATGTAAATTGTGCTATGATGTTGTGGGAGGACTAAACTTGACAGTCCATTTCTAATGCTGAATATAATCGAGTTCTTCTTTCCAAAGAGTTGAGGAAGCAATCAGAAAAGCTTCAGGAGCATGCTTACCATGTATGATAACACAAGATGATAACCACTGGGTTACACAGTGTATGATAACATAAGATGATATCATACACTGTGTAACCCAGTGGTTAACACAAGATGATGACATAAGATGATAACCACTGGGTTATGGCGCCGGAGATGAAGGCAGACGTTTTACATGTCCCCAACCTATTGTGTTTCTTTGTTCGTTTATTTGCAACTTTTTTTCGCCTATTTTGTACATAATGTTGTCGCTACCGTCTCTTATGACCGAAAATAACTTCTTGACAGAAGCAGAATCCTTTTTTCCCCTTTCACGACTCTGACGAGCCCGACGCGAAGGATATACTGCTTTCTCGGTAACAGGCCCAGATCCCCGCGATTTGCGTGAATTCGTAGGCGATCTAATCCCCACTTCCCTCCATTCTGCTAGCAAACATGGAGAAAAAAAATCGATGAGCTACGCGGAAGATTAAACTATCAACGGGACATTAAAACTGTAACATCTTATGCTTCACGGCGTCGTGGCTGTCGACCCTATCAACATACAGCTGGCTGGTTACACGCTATACCGGCAAGATAGACAAGGGGCGGTGGACTATGTATTTTTGTAAAAAACAGCTGGTGCACAATATCTAAGGAAGTATCGTGCTATTGCTCATCTGAGGTAGAGTATCTCATGATAAGCTGTAGACCACACTTTCTACCTAGAGAGTTTATCTGTATTTCTCGTAGCTGTTCACATACCACCACAGTCAGAGGCTGGCACTAAGACGGAATTGAATGAGCTGTATCCACCATAAGCATACAAGAAAACGCTCACCCAGAGGTGGTGCTCCTAGTAGCCAGGGACTTTAATGCAGGGAAACTTAAATCCGTTTTACCAAATTTTTATCAGCATGTTAAACGTGCAACCAGAGGAAAAAACATACAAAACTCTCACTCGCCCTCCATTTGGCAAATCTGAACATAGTTATATCCTCTTTGATTCCTGTTTACAAGCAAAAAATTAAAGCATGAAGCACCAGTGACGAGATCAATAATGAAGCAGATGAAGCAGATGCTAAGCTAAAGGACTGTTTTGCTAGCACAGACTGGAAAATGTTCCGGGAGTACACCACATCAGTCATCGGCTTCATCAATAAGTGCATTGATGACGTCATCCCCACAGTGATCGTACGTACATACCCCAACCAGAAGCCATGGATTACAGGCAGCATCCGCACTGAGCTAAAGGCTAGAGCTGCCGCTTTCAAGGAGGGGGACTCTAACCCGGAAGCTTATAAGAAATCACGCTATGCCCTCTGATGAACCATCAAACAGGCAAAGTGTCAACACAGAACTAAGATCGAATCGTACTACACCGGCTCTGGCACTCGTCGAATGTGGCAGAGCTTGCAAACCATTACAGACTACAAAGGGAAGCACAGCCGAGAGCTTCCCAGTGACACAAGCCTACCAGACGAGCTAAACTACTTCTATGCTCGCTTCGAGGCAAATAACACTGAAACATGCATGAGAGCACCAGCTGTTTTGGAAGACTGTGTGATCACGCTCTCCACAGCCGATGTGAGTCAGACCACCATAGTGCCTGTGCCCAAGAACACTAAGTTAGCCTGCCTAAATGACTACCGACCCATAGCACTCACGTCTGTAGCCATTAAGTGCTTTGAAAGGCTGGTCATGGCTCAAATCAACACCATTATCCCAGAAACCCTAGACCCACTCCAATTTGCATATCACTCCAACAGATCCACAGAAGATGCTATCTCTATTGCACTCCACACTGCCCTTTCCCACCTGGACAAAATGAACACCTATGTGAGAATGCTATTCATTGACTACAGCTCAGCGTTCAACACCATAGTGCCCTCTAAGCTCATCAATAAGCAAAGGACCCTGGGAGTAAACACCTCCCTTTGCAACTGGATCCTGGACTTCCTGACAGGCCGCCCCCAGGTGGTAAGGGTAGGTAACAACATATCTGCCATGCTGATCCTCAACACAAGGGCCCCTCAGGGGTGCGTGCTCAGTCCCTTCCTGTACTCCCTGTTCACTCATGACTACACGGCCAGGCACGACTCCACCATCATTAAATTTGCCGATGACACAACAGTGCTACCACTGATCACCGACAACAACGAGACAGCCTATAGGGAAGTCAAAGACCTGGCCGTGTGGTGCCAGGACAACAACCTCTCCCTCAACGTGATCAAGACAAAGGAGATGATTGTGGACTACAGGAAAAAGAGGACCGAGCACACCCCCATTCTCATCAACGGGGCTGCAGTGGAGCAGGTTGAGAGCTTCAAGTTCCAAACTAACATGGTCCAAGCACACCAATACAGTCATGAAGAGAGCACGACAAAACCTATTCCCCCTCAGGAGACTGAAAAGATTTGTCATGGGTTCGCAGATCCTCAAAAGGTTCTACAGCTGCACCATCGAGAGCATCCTGAATGGTTGCATCACTGCCTGGTATGGCAATTGCTCAGCTTCCGACTGCAAGGCACTACAGAAGGTAGTGCGAACGGCCAAGTACATCACTGGGGCCAAGCTTCCTGCCATCAAGGACCTCCATATCAGGATTTGTCAAAGACTTCAGACACCGTAGTCATAAAGAGAACAGTCTATTACCGCACTGCAATCAGTACCGGAGCGCCAAGTCTAGGTCCAAGAGGCTTCTAAACAGCTTCTACCCCCAAGCCACAAGACTCCTGAACATCTACTCAAATGGCTACCCAGACTATTTGCATTAACCCCCCCCCCCCCCTCCCCCCCCCTCCTCTTTACACCGCTGCTACTCTTGGTTGTCGTCATCTATGCATGGTCACTTAAATACCCACATGTACATACTACCTCAACTAACCGGTGCACCCGCACATTGACTTTGTACTGGTATCCCCATGTATATAGTCTCGCTATTGTGGTTTTACTGCTGCTCTTTAATGACTTGCTACTTTTCTCTCTTATTCTTGTCCGTATTTTTTTGAAACTGCATTGTTGGTTGGGGGCTCGTAAGTAAGAATTTCACTGTAAGGTCTACTACACCTGTTGTATTCGGTGCATGTGACTAACAAAATTTGATTTGATAACACAAGACGATAATCACTAGGATACACGTTTGCTATGAAACTAAATAATTGTACTACTGGTAGAACATATTCCCTGTTTGTTTACTTTCCTATTTTTTTGTGTGTATGTCAGTACACTGGCTTACTAATACATTTTAATGACAGCTATGACTTCCTGACACATGACCAGTGAGGGTAATTAAGCGCCTGTTGCACAATACAAAAGAGAAAGGAGTGTTTATTGGAAGATTTGCACAGTGGAGTGTTATTTTCATCCTCTATTTGTTCACAACCACACACATAAAATGTGTATTATGACAGAGCATACAGAAATATTAATCAAGTAAATAAAACAAACACATGAGCCCGATGTGAACTAACCTGGTCCCAGGACTGTTTGTGCTGTCTCGCCAACTCCTGTAGTCATTGTAGACAACACAGCCTTAAACAGATCTGGGACCAGGCTATATGTGAACAGTACCCAAGGCTGCAAAAGGGGTGAGGTATAAACTGCGGATAAATGCAAACAAATCTAAATGTAACAGTGAACTATTATTTTTCAGTTCCGTCCAACAGTCGAGCATCGTATGCCCTTTCTTTCCCATCTTCAAATAGAAACACAGCAGCTGCTGCTACATTAGTCTAGTAGGTTCTACTGGCTTGGATTACATCATTCACAGTAAAAAAAAAAAAAAAAAGAGTGTTCAATCTAATTTCATTGTAACATTTTAAAGTTCTGTGCCTCGTGACACTCATACAACTGCTATGGTTAATGGTATATTACATTAGTTCTGCTTGGAACACATTCTCTGAGGTAACACTTAACTTGAACTCTGTTATAAGCCGTCATTGGAATTTATAACCCTTTGTGACAAATGATACTGCATGTTGCTTCATTCACCTAAGACAACTTAGTTGGAGAGCACAAATTAAGTATTACCTTCTAAGGTTGAAAAAAATAATTACAAAAATCATCCAAAAAGAGAAACATACATGATAGGAATGTTTTTTAAGCTACCTCCAACTCACGTCCTTCACATCATTTGTAAGAAAAAGAGCTTCATATCAAAATAAACATTATTTGGAAATTGACCGATCTGTTTTTCTTTATATGTCAATATATGCGCTGTACAGCACAATTCAATACAACTAATCCAATCGCAATGAACCAGTGTAGTTTTGTAAACAGCATAGCGCTATTAGCATATACAATTATATTTATAATACCAATGGTCTGATTTTAGAGTAATAGCTTCCTATGATGGTAATGTATAAAGCCAACGTATAAAGCCATACATGTACAAATGTATAAGTATTAATAATGGAGTATCACATTTGATATGACATGATTAGCAGCTGTAACTACCTGATGAAACAATCCCTAATGGATTCACAATGCGAGTGCTTCAATGAACACAGCAACTGTAAATGATCTGGCAATCTACTTGGTAACATTTATTGAGGGTGTACACACATACAATGTATACTGATGTGCCATTTTGCAAAATGTACCAAATTAACATAGACCTTTGTGCCAGATGTCATAAGGATTCGTGAGTAGGCTATGATTGATTCCGCATGTCTTAGGTTTTGTAGTGATACACCTTCAAATACTGTCACCATCGATGCTCCTTCAAAAAAATCTGGTGACATGTCTTACTGCAGTATGGATGTTTTATACAGATGATCTCCATTCATCCTATATCACCTGCCATCTAACTGAAGCAGCATCTATAGAGAATGTAGGGTGCATCTCAATTGTGTTTCCTTGTTCCCTCTTCCTTCTCAAACCCCATTGGAAGAGAAGTCGAGGGGAGGAACCTCTGACCTTGTCCTCCAATGCGTTTTGAGAAGGCGAGGGGAGAGGATGCGAGGGAACAAGGAAACAATTTAGATTCACCCACAAAACACCTTCACTATAACAGTTCACCTTATTCTCGGCCCCTCTGTGATATACACAGTTAGTCACGGAGCTACACTTCACTACATCCTCCCACTCAGCTTAAGGTACTGCTGTTGATTCTAGTAAGGCTATGGTCTATGGAGTTTTAGTAAGAATGCCCTTTGGGTGTAGTGGTGATGCCCCATCGGCCAATCAGACATCCCCATCCTCGATGCGGACCAGCTGCCTCTCCAACAGCTCGATCCTCTGGCCCTGGGCCAAGACCACTGAACGAAGGGCCTTCACCTCCGCTAGCACCTCACTCAGCACCTCCTCCTAGAGTGTGGGAGAGGGATCGAGGGATAGATGGGACGAGAGGGAGGTGAAAAGGGTGAATGCAGTCACATACATGATATCCTAAATTGTCACTTTTCTGGTACTTCTACCTCCATACTCATACTTACTTCTCTAAGGGAGACACCCTAAACTTGAGCAATAAGAAACTAGTTACAAAACGTTTTGCTAAATCCCAAATCAATTCGTCACATACACATGGTTAGCAGATGTTGCGAGTGTAGCGAAATGCGTGTGCCTCTAGTTCCGACAGTGCAGCAATATCTAACAATTCCACAACAACTACCTAATACACCGTTTATTAAAGTGGCTACAGTGTGTCCTGGTGAATACACCCCTGCTATGCTTACTGCCATACCCACGTATAACCAAACTCCATTCTCACCTCTCTTCTCGCCCTATCGGATGCTCCTTCTCCTTCTGCTCGAGTGACCCTCTGCTGCACCACCCCCACCCCCTCGCTCTCCATTTCCTTGGCGGTGGTGGTTGCCGTGGGAGAGGCGGCCTGCCGGGGGACTGGGGTAGAATCCGTCCCGGAGCCCTGCGACTGCAGCTTGGGCTTGTTCCTGAGCTTGTCTCTGTGCTTGGAGGGGGTGCCAGCATAGCCCCCGCTCAGAGAGACTAGCAGGGGTGCCGCGTCCTGCCCAGCGATCCAATCCTCGGCCAGGAGAGAGGGCTCCACACCGGCAGTGTCCGGGTACAGGTCCCCCTGGAACAGGTCTGACTGAGGAGGCAAGAGAGGGGAGGGGGAGAGGGAGGTTTGAATAAAACTCTCTGTTCCAATATCCACATTAACATGCCACTTGGAATCCATGCCAAAAACATAACATTCTACTAAGTGGGACGCTAGTATGGCTATTGGAATATGGCCTTAGTCCAAAAATTAGTGAATTCAAATGGCTTTGTTTCGAACTGCATGGCTTACCTTCCGTGGTACCGTCATAGAAATGGGCTCTACTTTCCTCTCATGCAATTTGTAGAACCTGCAATATGAGAAAGAGAGGAGACCGATATTAAATGAAAGAAAGCGAGAGTGAATGAATGAGACAATGAAAGCGTGAATGAATGAAAGAAAGACAAGATAGAAATGAATTACAGTGGGAGGGCATGAAAGGGGGAATGTAGGAGAGAGAGAGGAGTGGTGAAAGAGAAAACAAAGGAAGCAAATACACAGAGGAAGAATTCAACTAACAACCATGAAGTCATGCTGAAAAACCTGTTCACCTGGCGATCTCACACTTGTTGACGTCCACGCCCCTCTTGCTGAGAAAGCCTGCTCCTCGCTGGGGCTCTTTGCTGCTGTACAGGCTGAGAAAATGGACATAAGGCGACTCGTCTGTCACCTCAAAGTACCGGATGGTGCAGTCCCCCTGAGAGTGATCAACAGACAAAAGGGACTGAACCAAACATCCAGGGGGGGGGGATCTTCTAATTTGATCCTATGCCACCAGCAGAATTTGTTGAAAGTGTGGTAGGAAATGGGTGTACTGTACCTTTCCACACAGGTAGACCATGTTAGTGTCAGGGTCATAGTAGGGAAGGAGAACACCGTTACTGGTGTCCATCTCCTGCACTGCCATTGGCTCAGACATATCATTCTGCAACACAAATACCAAATACTGTTCATTGACTACAGCATTTGAATCCTATTGTTCCCTCCAAGCTCGTCACCAAACTCAGAGCCCTGACAGGAAGACCACAGGCTGTGAGGAATGGCAACACCTCCTCCACACTGACTTAACACAGGTGCCCCCCAGGGGTGTGTCCTCACTCGCTGTTTACCCACGACTGTGTGCCTTTGCACGACACCAACATCCATCATCAAGTTTGCTGACAACACCACGGTTGTAGGCCTGATACCAACAACGAGTCAACCTATCAGGAGGTAAATTAACTAGCATTGTGGTGCCAGGACATTAACCTCTCCCTCAACGTGTCAAGACGCTCTCGATGGTGCAGCGGTAGTATTTGGAGAGAACCCGGGGTGGTGTTGGTTCATGTCAAATCATTGGTGATGTGTACGCCGAGGAACTTAAAAATGCTGACTGTTTCTACTTCAGTCGCGTTGATGTTGGGGCTTGTTTCACTCTGCTTCCTGAAGTCAACAATCAACTTCAAGAAGTTGATTGTTTTAAGTTCCTCGGCGTACACATCACCGATGATTTGACATGGACCAACACCACCCCGGGTTCTCTCCAAATACTACCGCTGCACCATCGAGAGCGTCTTGACCAGTTGCATCACGGCCTGGTACAGGAATTGCTCTGTCCACGACCGCAAGGCCCTCCAACGGGTGGTGAAGAGGACCTAATACATCACTGGGGCCGTGTTCCCACCCATCCAGGACATCTACTTGAAATGGTGCCTGAGGAAGTCCTGCAGCGTCAAGGACCCCACACCCCCCAGCCACGTGCTGTTCACTCCCTTACAGTCAAGCAAACTGTATCGGAGCATGATGTCTGAGTGCAATCACTTACTCATTCACACACACAAACACTGCTACCAGACTCTTATTGCTAATACTGTTAAATGTAAAAAATTTCCCCTGCACTGACCCTTCCCTGATACATGTGTAAATATTGGAACGTAAATTGTTCCTTCCTGTATTATACTTATGCTAAAATGTTTGTTTTATTCTACTGAGACATTTACTTTGTTTGTATTCTTATAATTTATTTATTTATTATTGTTGCATTGTCGAGATTGTTGGGCTGTGTATACCACCTGTGCGTATCCCTTAATAAAACTTGAAACTATGAGCTTGGATTTGAATGTACTTAATCTCATGCTGATAATGTACGTCACTGCTGTGCCTGGCTGAACATGTAGCAGCTGAACCTGTTGATCTAGCTACCTTTCCAAGGCACTATGAAGATTCCATTGTTTACAGTTAGTTTTCGCTTAGCTCCCACTACTTGGTCAGTGTGAAGTGAACCCCTAGGTGCTGCGTCAAGGGAAAATAAACAGGGCTGACCTGAACTGTCATGACACCGCAGCACAACACTCTCCTCTACCATTCACTCCCATACGACTCAACAAGGTCATGTACACTGTGTACAAAATATTGAACACATTTCCATGACAGACTGACCAGGTGAAAGCTATGATCCCTATCGATGTCTCTTCAAAATCAGTGCAGAAGGGGAGGAGACCAGTTAAAGAAGGATTTCTAAGCCTTGAGACAATTGAGACATGGATTGTGTATGTGTGTCCTTCAGAGGGTGAACGGGCAAGACAAAATATTTAAGTGTCCTTGAACGGAGTATGGTAGTAGGTGCTAGGTGAACCGGTTTTTGTCAAGAGCTGCAACACTGCTGGGTTTTTCAAACTCAACAGTTTCCTGTGTGTATCAAGAACGGTCCACCACCCAAAGGACATCCAGCCAACTTGACACAACTGTGGGAAGCATTGGAGTCAACACGGGCCAGCATGCCTGTGGAACGCTTTTGACACCTTGTAGAGTCCATGCTCCAATTTAGGCTATTCTGAGACCAAAGGGGGGGGGGGTACAACTCAATATTAGGAAAGTGTTCCTAATGTTTGCTATACTCAGTGTATATGAAATGTGTCCATCCAGCTGCCGTACCGTATCCCACAAGGCCAGCTGCCTTTCACTCATGCGGCTGAAGCCCGTGGTCAGGATCTTCCCATCCGAGAGGAACACGGCCCTCATGGGCCTGGTGCCGTCGTGGACCTTCTCTTTCACCTGAGGCACACAGCAACAAGTGGTAGGTAGAGTCAATGTCAAAAGCCACATGTACAGAAGGTAGCGTTCATACAATATACAGTACTTGGGGGATTTGGCTGAATCCAATTTTCTTTGATAAGGAGATTTTCTTAAGCAGTGGAGAGTTTGTGTGTTACAGTCCACTTTGTGTTGGTTACTTTCACCTTGAAGGATAATAAAGTTGTATTGCTTGTTATTGGTACTTAAAGACCAGAGGAACAGGCAAAGCGAGAGGGACAGCTGGGTGAAAAATCTGTCTTCTCCAGACAGATTTATTTAATTTATTTCACTCACCAAGCAAGGACTTTTGGTATGGAAGTCAATGAGCTCCAAATTTGGTCAACAACAAAAAAAATGTAATGGCTTATTTGCTACATGAGGTTTATTTGATCTAATAGAAGTTTCATAATACTTAGGTTGTTACGAGCATACTGATATAAGTAGGACTCGTGACACCCCGGCAACTTTAAGATTTAATTTTTTATATTTTTTATATCAGAATTGTCTTTAGATGGCTATGCGTATTCATGACATGTGGCTAGTAGCAACGCATCTCTCTCCATTGAATACAAGCGGTTGACATTAACGCCCCCAAATTCTAATATTCAAAAAAGCATTAAAATAAACTAAATGCAGCCATCAATCCAAATAGAGGAATAGGCAGGAGCTTGACAGCCCACCGTTCTGCTCTGTGGACAACAAATCCCGTTTTTAAGATGGAGATGTACAGTTGAAGTCGGAAATTTACATACACTTAGGTTGGAGTCATTAAAACTCGTTTTTCAACCACTCCACAAATTTATTGTTAACAAACTATAGTTTTGGCAAGTCAGTTAGGACATCTACTTTGTGCATGACACAAGTAATTTTTCCAACAATTGTTTACAGACAGATTATTTCACTCTATCACAATTCCAGTGGGTCAGAAGTTTACATACACTAAGTTGACTGTGCCTGTAACAAGCTCGGAAAATTCCAGAAAATGATGTCATGGCTTTAGAAGCTTCTGATAGGCTAATTGACATCATTTGAGTCAATTGGAGGTGTTACCTGTGGATGTATTTCAAGGCCTACCTTCAAACTCAGTGCCTCTTTGCTTGACATCATGGGAAAATCAAAAGAAATCAGTCAAAACCTCAGAAAATAAAATGTAGACCTCAACAAGTCTGGTTCATCCTTGGGAGCAATTTCCAAACGCCTGAAGGTACCATGTTCATCTGTACAAACAATAGTACGCAAGTATAAACACCATGGGACCGCGCAACCGTCATACTGCTCAGGAAGGAGACGCATTCTGTCTCCTAGAGATGAACGCACTTTGGTGCGAAAAGTGCAAATCAATCCCAGAACAGCAAAGGACCTTGTGAAATACTTTTGTACCTGTTTCCTCCAGTATCTATATCCACAGTAAAACGAGTCCTATATCGACATAACTTGAAAGGCTGCTCAGCAAGGAAGAAGCCACTGCTCCAAAACCGCCATAAAAAAAAGCCAGACTAGGGTTTGCAACTGCACATGGGGACAAAGATTGTACTTCGTGGAGAAATGTCCTCTGATCTGATGAAACAAAAATAGAACTGTTTGGCCATAATGACCATCGTTATGTTTGGAGGATAAAGGGGGAGGCTTGCAAGCCGAAGAATACCATCCCAACCGTGAAGCACGGGAGTGGCAGCATTATGTTGTGGGGGTGCATTGCTGCAGGAGGGACTGGTGCACTTCACAAAATAGATGGCATCATGAGGATGGAAAATTATGTGGATATATTGAAGCAATATCTCAAGACACCAGTTAAAGATCTTTAAAGTTAAAGATTGGTTGCAAATGGGTCTTACAAATGGACAATAACCCCAAGCATACTTCCAAAGTTGTAGCAAAATGGCTTAAGGACAACAAAGTCAAGGTATTGGAGTGGCCATCACAAAGCCCTGACCTCAACCCTATAGAACATTTGTGTGCAGAACTAAAAAAGTGTGTGCGAGCAAGGAGGCCTACAAACCTGACTCAGTTACACCAGCTCTGTCAGGAGGAATGGGCCAAAATTCACCCAACTTATTGTGGGAAGCTTGTGGAAGTCTACCTGAAATGTTTGACCCAAGTTAAACCATTTAAAGGCAATGCTACCAAATACTAATTGAGTGTATGTAAACGTCTGACCCACTGGGAATGTGATGAAATAAATAAAAGCTTAAATAAAATCACTCTACTATTATTCTGACATTACACATTCTTAAAATAAAGTGGAGTTCCTAACGGACCTAAGACAGGGTATTTTTACTAGGATTAAATGTCAGGAATTGTGAAAAACTGAGTTTAAAAAGGTATTTGGCTAAGGTGTATGTAAACTTCTGACTTCAACTGTAGATATCTCGTCATTATATCCAAATCTCTTAAGACTTCTTTCCATTCATTTGCATGGGTGTGTCATCCGACATAGGACAGACAGGACTCACCTTGAGGACGGTGCCCCGTCGCGGGTCGATGACACGCAACGCCTTGTCCTTGCACACGGTGCAGATGGCACTGCCCTCCCGGTTCCAGCTCACGCTGTAGATCAGGTCGGGGTGGGCATCGGCTATCTGGTAGACCAGCTCCCCCGTGCCCACGTCCCACACACACACCAGGTTATCACAGCCTGAGAGAGAGAGGAGGAGAGAGCCACACATAGAGAGACAAAGACACAGAGAGAGCGATACAGAGAAAGAGAGACACAGCAAGACACAGACAGCGACAAGAAAGGAGAGAAGAGATGCAACATTCAAAACAGGTGTTTACACAGCATCTAGGAAAGCACAGACAAAAGTGTTCACATAAGAGGGTTATAACAAGCACACTACCAATCTCAGTTCACCAAGACGTCAACCACAATAAAAGTGCAGAAGTAAAATTGTGTGTAGGAGTTCTGTAGTTGTAGACAACTAAAACCTAAACGCAAATGTCATATGGATACAATCAAATGTATTTGAAAAGCAAATAGTCATAATACAGACATAACATCCTAAATAATGCAGACAAACCAAATTGCTTTCAACATTTGAAACCTTAAACTATATATAAAAAATATTTAAAAAAAATAGTCACACACTATATAAACACCCAGTAATTTATTGGGTCACCTGAAAAAGAATGTGTGTGTATATATGGGTCTACTGAGAGAGAGAGAGAGAGATATACACTGCTCCAAAAAATAAAGGGAACACTTGTAAACAACACAATGTAACTCCAAGTCAATCACACTTTTGTGAAATCAAACTGTCCACTTAGGAAGCAACACTGATTGACAATTAATTTCACATGCTGTTGTGCAAATGGAATAGGCAACAGGTGGAAATTATAGGCAATTAGCAAGACACCGTGCAGGACGTTTGGCATTTGCCAGAGAACACCAAGATTGGCAAATTCGCCACTGGCGCCCTGTGCTCTTCACAGATGAAAGCAGGTTCACACTGAGCACATGTGACAGACGTGACACAGTCTGGAGACGCCGTAGAGAACGTTCTGCTGCCTGCAACATCCTCCAGCATGACCGGTTTGGCGGTGGGTCAGTCATGGTGTGGGGTGGCATTTCTTTGGGGGGCCGCACATGTGCCATGTCATGTGCCCGCCAGAGGTAGCCTGACTGCCATTAGGTACCGAGATGAGATCCTCAGACCCCTTGTGAGACCATATGCTGGTGCGGTTGGCCCTGGGTTCCTCCTAATGCAAGACAATGCTAGACCTCATGTGGCTTGAGTGTGTCAGCAGTTCCTGCAAGAGGAAGGCGTTGATGCTATGGACTGGCCCACCCGTTCCCCAGACCTGAATCCAATTGAGCACATCATGTCTCGCTCCATCCACCAACGCCACGTTGCACCACAGACTGTCCAGGAGTTGGCGGATGCTTTAGTCCAGGTCTGGGAGGAGATCCCTCAGGAGACCATCTGCCACCTCATCAGGAGCATGCCCAGGCGTTGTAGGGAGGTCATACAGGCACGTGGATGTCACACACACTACTGAGCCTCATTTTGACTTGTTTTAAGGACATTCCATCAAAGTTGGATCAGCCTGTAGTGTGGTTTTCCACTTTAATTTTGAGTGTGACTCCAAATCCTGACCTCCACATTTGATTTCCATTGATAATTTGTGTGATTTTGTTGTCAGCACATTCAACTATGTAAAGAAAAAAGTATTTAATAAGAACAGTTCATTCATTCAGATCTAGGATGTGTTATTTTAGTGTTCCCTTTATTTTTTTGAGCAGTGTATATATATACACACACACACACACACACACACACACACACACACACACACACACACAGTGAGCACCATAATTAATTGGACAGTGACCATTTTTTGTTATTTTGGTTCTGTACTCTAGCACTGAGATTGAATGGATACAATGACAATGAGGGTGAAGTGCAGTCTGTCAGCTTTAATTTGAGGGTATTTTCATACATATCGGATGAACCGTTTGGAAATTATAGAAGCTTTTGTACATAGTTCCCCCCCCATTTTCGGGCATCAAAAAACATTGGACAGTTTAACAAAATGTAGAATAAAGTAATCATTGTTAATATTTGGTCGCATATCCTTTGCATACAATGACTGCTTGAAGTCTGCGATGCATCGACATCACCAGACGCTGGGTATCTTCTGTAATGCCTGCCTGTAATGCAGCCATCTTCAGTTCCTGCTTGTTTCGGGGACGTATTGCCTTCAGTCTCCTCTTCAGCATGTAAAATGCATGTTCAATTGGATTCAGATCCGGTGATTGACTCGGCCAGTCAAGGATTTCCACTTTTTGGCCATCAACATACTGCTCTAGCAGTATGTTCAGGGTCATTGTCTTGTTGCATGATGAAGTGCCGTCCAATGAGTTAGGAGGCATTTGGTTTTATCTGAGCAGAACAAATATTTCTGTAGACTTCAGAATTCATTGTTCTTCTTCTGTCTGCAGTCACATCATTGATGAAGACAAGTGAGCCTGTTCCACTGGCAGCCATACAGGCCCAAGCCATAACACCCCCTCCACCATGTTTCACGGATGAGGTGGTATGCTTTGGATCATGGGCATGTCTTTTTTTTCTCCACACTTTCCTCTTTCCATCACTCTGGTACATTATAATCTTTGTCTCATCTGTCCACAATGCTTTTTTCCAAAACTCTTGGAGCTCTTTTAGGTGCTTTTTAGCTAACTGTAATCTGTCCTTTCTGTTCTTCAGGCTTATCAGTGGTTTGCATCTTGTAGTGTACCCTCTGTAGTCCTGCTGGTGTAGTCTTCTACGTATGGTAGACTTTGACACATCTACACCTGCATTCAGGAGAGTGTTTTTGATCTGTTGGCCTGTTGTCTGGGGGGTTTTCTTCATCATAGAGTATTCTCCGGTCATCCACTACAGTGGTCTTCCTCAGTCTACTGGGTCTTTTGACATAATTGAGTTCACCGGTTGTTTTTTTTCTTGTTAATGATGAACCAAACTGTCGACTTGGGCATGTCCAGGGTTTTTGCAATATTCCCGATTGATTGATTTTCATTTCTGAGCCTTATGACAGCCAGCTTCATTTGCATCGACACTGCTGTCTTCCTCATGTTGTCACACCCCAACAACAACCTCCAAAGTCAATAGCAAAGTCTAGAATCAATACTATTCCTCAACAGCTCTCCTGCATTCACCAACGACACAAATGAATACACCTGCCTAACGACACACATTTGTGAAGCCAATAAAACAAACACTTGTACCTTAAAACAGGGGGACCATGTACAAAAGGTGCTGTCATTTCTAAACGGTTCATCCGATACGTATGAAAATACCCTAAAATTAAAGCTGACAGACTGCACTTCACCCTCATTGTCATTGTATCCTTTCAAACTCAAAGTGCTAGAGTACAGAACCAAAAGAACAAAAAAAATAATTATAGTACTTAAAATTATAGTACTCACTGTATATGACTGTGACTTATTTGTATAGCTTATAGTTTATCCGCCATTAGTCAGCACCTCTACATAAAATAATTATCTCTGGGTGTGCGCCAGCTCATGTTTTTTTATTCTAACATTTGAAACCTTCCTACGACCTCTTGAAACCTCTTTAGTTTCATGTTAACCACAGTCTCCTTTAAAACTTGCAAACCACATCAAATGTATTTATAAAGCCCTTTTTACATCAGCAGATGTCACAAAGTGCTTATACAGAAACCCTGCCGAAAACCCCAAACAGCAAGCTATGCGGAAGCACGGTGGCTAGGAGAAACTCCCTAAAAAGGCAGGACCCTTGGAAGAAACCTAGAGAAGAACCAGGCTCTGAGGGGTGGCCAGTCTTCTTTTGGCTGTGCCGGGTAGAGATTATAAGAGTACATGGCCATTAAGGCCAGATCTTTCTTCAAGATGTTCAAACGTTCATAGTTGACCAGCAGGGTCAAATAATAATCACATGCTGTTAATTGCAAGGGAAGGAAACTCAATTCCTAGCTTGTATAATGCATTTGGAATGGAACTGTCTTTCATGTAACACCTCTCCAGTACGTTTAGAGCTGTCCTTAGACGCTCACCATTTACATTGACTGCTACATGTTAGCTTTCTCTGGCAATCACACAGGGTCCAACGTTCGACACATGGGTGGCTAACTAGCTAGCTACATGCTACCCTGACGCATGACCAAACTGTGTCCTAACACTATCATTATGTCTACATTTCCAGGTGTGAGCGTGACTACATGCAACACTTCCCTCTTAAAACACTCAGTTCTTCTTTCTCAGAAAAGTCCTAACATAAGAGGTCTCACATTATCATGGACCTGGGGATCCAATTGTGCCCCTACCATGTCTACCTTTCTTTTTGCCAATCACATTCATTGATACAAGAGGCATCGCTAGTGAGTTGGATAGTCCAAGGACAGGGGACAATGTCTGCACCTCAAGTAGTCTGCCATGCATTGTCCTCTCAGACGGCCATGGCATTATGATCACAGTATCCGACGTGAGACAACGAGGTGCAGATAGGTGAGGTTACCTGCAGTTAGGAGGATGTTGAAGGCTGTCGGGTGCCAGGCCAGGATCCCCACTCGTTTGCTGTGGCCCTCCAGTGTTACTACAGGCTCTGTCATTGGCCCTGTCAGCCCTCCATCAGGGACCTCCCAAACCTGTCATAGACAATACAACCAGTGACAACACTTTGTTACAGGAGTAGAGCATACAACTGAACCTTTGTTTCAACTCTATAGGCCTAACCAATGACTGCATCTGCAACATTCTCAACACAAATATTCCCTCTGGATAGTAGAACATCTAACACAAGGCCAACATAATGCCATCATATAATAGTGCATCTGCTATGTCCCCTCAATGAACCCATAACTATCATCCAGCAGTCCACCTAAATCTAAGCCAAGCTCTAGACAAGGGTTGAAAGTGTCATCGCAGACTACTGTGAACTGCTTACGCTGCTTTTTTAGAAGGCAGCTACGTTCCCATCACTCACTTTTACGGTGCAGTCCTCCGAGGCACTGGCGATGATGTTGTCGTCATGGGGACACCACTGGACGTCCAGCACCGGGGCTGCGTGTCCACACACCGTGGGAGTGGCCTGGTCAATCCTGCCACTCTGTGGGAGAGAAGCAGGTGTCATGTGGGCCAGGTGACAATTCATCGTCAGATAAGTCACAACCTCCAAGGTCGATCTCAATACTACTTACTCACCAACCGAAAAGCACTGTTTAACATGAAAATCAGTGGGTCAGGAAGACTCAGAGTTGCTAACATATTGCTACAACCCATCATGTCATCAACGTCAGCCCAGTAAGAGCAATTCCATGGCAACGGAATTATGCTTTACTTTAAAATGTATGTCAAACAAAAGCCAAGATTTCAAAGTTTAACAAACCATAGAACTCCTTGCACAAAGACTACTTTGAACAATTTACATGGTCAATAAAAATAAAAAATAAAGAGGTTGGATGTTTATGTGGGCGAGTACAAACCTTGTTGAGTGGCAGAACGAGGAAGGCCCCTCCTCCGCCTGATTCAATGATGACTGCGGTGAATTTGGGGTTCACAGCGCAGAGGGGCCCGTCCCATGTGACACGGGACACTCGGACATCATCGATGCAGTGCTCAGCCTTCCATGCCTGGGCGAAAACGTGCCTAAACTTGCTCTGTCTGACCACGCCTCTTCGGAACGACATGACTGAAGAGGGAGATATTACTTGTTAACAATAATACACCCTAAGCAACAACATGACAAATCGATGTGGAGGTTTTTATCCTCAACTTTTAATGATGTAGCTAGCCTATGCAGCCACACCCCAGGTGAGAAATGTACCATGGTTCCAATATATCTACCACATCAAATACATATTGAGACACTCACATGCAAGTAGCGATTAGAATTCTGGTGGCGCTAGTTTTGCTTCTTGCAAGTCAGTGCTAATAGACTCGTGGTAACTGGTAGGCCTATGAGTTCCAAAACTTTTTGAGCCATGTTCTTTTAAGAACATCCTCAAGGAGGTTACAATGTCAAGAGTCAAGCCTATGAAACAAATTGTCTCGTCCTGTCTCTGTGAAACCCTTATCAGCTCAATAGGAGCTGATTGGGGTACACAATATGGCACTAACCAATAAAAAAAATGTATATTCAGTTATTCAGTAACATTTAATGAGGCTGGGGATAAGAACGTAAGTAAACAATGTGCAACAGCCAAATTCTCCAATAATGTGAACCAGTCAGTTCTAAGAAGAACATTGGGGGGGTTGGCAGTTAGAGAGAGACGACTACAGAGGGGAGGGGGTGCTACTCAATGCTTTATAGTTGACGATCCAGTATCCATCTAAACAAGGGTGTTAACATGTGTTTGTGTTACATCTAACGTAACAATGTAGCCTATAACAACGTGATAGTGAGAAATGTTGGCTTGGCTTGCATCCAGATCATTTGAATGTAAGACTGTCACTGGGAGTGGTAGGTGTAGTTAGCAAATACTGTAGATGCACATTATTAGCATCAACATTAATGGAAAAGGTGGGTCAGAAAATATAAAAAGACACAAAATACAACTAAGAGAATGTATCAACAAATAGCCTAAAAGTAGCCTGCCCTACTTGGAGAAGCATTTCGACAATGTGAGGTTTGAGGAGATTAGTCGAAGTAAATACAACAGCAAGGAGTTTTAGTTAAACAAAACGGACATTTTTTCAGTTACTCTACCTCGATTTCAGGCAACTTCAATTGGAAAAGATAAAGGCCGAAGACTAGAACGTGACAAGAGGAAGCCAATAGAATAATCCGCCACCAGCAGTAACTTAATCCTTTGCTATGTCTGAGAGACGGCTACACAGCCGACCTACCACGATGGCAGGAAATAATTGTTGTAGATGGATAAACACAAGCGATGATTAGCGCTCAAAAAAAATAAAGACGCGCGGCGCACAATCCTGTTGCAAAATGATTTTCCACCTAGTTGGTTAAAAAATGCGTATCTGTGGTGCAATACTTAAAATGAACAGACATGTAAAACGCGTCAAAATATTGGTAAATTAAAATGTAGACAACAAGGGAATGGTTACCAGGAATTATGGGCGTGCGACGGGAGAGATGCTGACACTTCACACTCCGTGCTGGAATGATTACTGTTTGGAACAGACTTCCGCCCCTGGCAGGATATAGTGGATGTGGCGTTGTTGTATCCATCGCATTTCTCAACAGTATTCTATTGGATTGGTTTGCTGCACTAAAAACAAAGGCCTACTGTACTACCTGATATGCTAAACAAGAGTTTAGCATGTGTGTAAGTGACGTATTCTGTCAACATTGGCATTACATGATGGCAGCAAAAAAAAAGCTGTTTAACCATGTCAGAAGCATATATCAGGCCATACTCATGTGACTGAAATAACAATAACGAGGCTATATACATGTGGTACAGGTGTTGTGCCGAAAAAAGTCCCCCCCTTCGCGTGAACGCGCACGCACTCAATTATTCATTGCTGTGACTCCCATACAAATTGGGGTCACTGATCACGTTAGGCTGCGTTTAATTAAAAAAAAAATAATTATGTCGGATTTACCGCGGGGGAGGCACGAGTAATGTCTGCAGTTTTCGGTTTGGCTGTTTGTTTCAATAAATAAATATCTTTGCCAAAATTCGTCATCGCTCCCATGTCTTATTCGACTTAGTAGTTGTTCTGAAGTGTTTATTGCTTGCCTACATTTTACTCCCTCCTCTATGTTTAATATAAAGCACATTAATTATTAATTTCAGTTGCCTACGTAAAGGTTGTTCTATAGAAAGTATTTGACTCTGATGTGTGCCACAGAATGTATTTGACTCTAGCCACAAAATTATGGAATTTAGAAGGGGGGATTTCGGGAAGGCAAGAACATGGCCTTGCCGAAATCCCGCCCTTCTAATTTCCTTAATTTTGTGGCTAGAGTCAAATACTTTCTATAGAACAAACCGAAATTAATAATTAATGTACAGTTGAATTTTACATTTTCTTTCTGAGGTATTGGCTGACTTCTTTTGATATTCCTATGATGTCAAGCAAAGTGGCACTGAGTTTGAAGGTTGGCCTTGAAATACATCCACAGCTACACCCCCAATTGACTCACATGGTGTCAATTAGCCTATCAGAAGCTTCTAAAGCTATGCCATCATTTTCTGGAATTTTACAAGCTGTTTAAAGGCACAGTCATTTTAGTGTATGTAAACTTCTGACCCACTGGAATTGTGATAGAGTGAATTATAAGTGAAAGTTTGTTAACAAGACGTTTGTGGAGTGGTTGAAAAACAAGTTTTAATGACTCCAACCTAAGTGTATGTAACCAAGATAAGGAGATGATTGTGGACTACAGGAAAAGGAGCACCAAGCACGCCCCCATTCTCACCGACAGGGCTGTAGTGGAGCAGGTTGCGAGCTTCAAGTCCCTTGGTGTCCACATCACCAACAAACAAGAATGGTCCAAACACACCAAGACAGTCGTGAAGAGGGCACGACAAAGCCTATTCCCCCTCAGGAAACAAAAAATATTTGTCATGGGTCCTGAGATCCTCAAGGTTATACAGCTGCAACATCGAGAGCACCCTGACTGGTTGCGTCACTGCCTTGTACGGCAATTGCTCAGCCTCCGACCGCAAGGCACTACAGAGGGTAGTGAGTACAGCCCAGTACATCACTGGGGCTAAGCTGCCTGCCATCCAGGACCTCTACACCAGGCGGTGTCAGAGGAAGGCCGAAAAAATTGTAAAAGACCCCAGCCACCCTAGTCATAGACTGTTCTCTCTACTAACGCATGGAAAGTGGTACCGGAGTGCCAAGTGTAGGCTTCTCAACAGTTTTTACCCCCAAGCCATAAGACTCCTGAACAGATAATCAAATGGATACCCGGACTATCTGCATTGTGTTCCCCCCCACCCCAACCCCTCTTTTACGTTGCTGCTACTCTGTTTATCATATATGCATAGTCACTTTAATTATACATTGATGTATGTACATACTACATCAATTGGCCCGACCAACCAGTGCGCCCGCACGTTGGCTAACCAGGCTTCTGCATTGTGTCCCACCACCCGCCAACCCCTCTTTACGCTACTGCTACTCTCTGTTCCTCATATATGCACAGTCACTTTAACCACATCTACGAGAATCGGATAGGAGCACAGCGCTTCCTTCAGGGAGCTGAACGCCGCTTCTGTCTCGTCCATCCATTTTACTGTTTTTGGGAGGAGGGCCCTGGTTAGATCAGTTAGGGGGGAAGCTATAGCCGCAAAGTTGGGGATAAACCGTCTATAGTATCCTGCCAGTACCAGGAAGGACTTGACCTGTGTCTTGAACAGGCCAGTAACGTACCGCGTGAACCTTCCTCTACTGGGGTTTGATGTTCCCCCGTCCGATCAAATACCCCAGGCACTCCACCTCCTCCAACCCTAGTTTGCATTTCTTGGGGTTCGCAGTCAACCCGGCTTGTCTGAGCGCGTTCAGCATCGCCTGGAGGCGCGTCAGGTGCTCTTCCCAACCTTGGCTGTGGATGATAATATCATGGAATGTAGGCGGGGCTCAATGGAGACCGAACGGGAGCGCCCGGTACTGATACAATCCGTCTGGTGTCGAAAACGGCGTCTTCTCCTGGGAGGAGTCTGCCTTTCCCAAATGGTCGATGAGCTCGTCCACCCTCGGCATAGGGTAGGCGTCGAACAAGCTTATATCGTTCACACCCCGGAAATCATTACAGAAGCGCAGGCTACCGTCCGGTTTGAGGACAAACACAACGGGGCTGCACCATGCACTGTGAGACTTCAACGACCCCTATACACAGCATAGCCTCCACTTCCTGTTTACGGCCTTCCTTCGGGCCTCTGGAATCCGATATTGCCTCTTTCATACCATTTCCCCGGCCTGGGTACGGATGTGGTGGTCAATGAGGGTCATGCGGCCCATGCTTCTCGGAGAACACTGACGTGTTCCGATCTACGATATCCCTGAGCTCTTGCTCCCTGAGCTCTTGCTCTTGGTTCTTATTGCTCGGGACCACCACTGCTACCGTCGGTGTCCTGGGTCCCGGCCATAACATGGGCAAGCCTGTCCTATTGTGTCATTTCTTCAACAGGTTCACGTGGTAAATCTGTTAGGGTTTCCATCTTCCGGGCTGCCGTACGTGGTAATTGACAGGTCCCAGCTTCTCGATCACCTTAGGACCCGTGTCATGTTGCCAGGAACTTACTTTCGGCTGTGGGGATCAAGACCAACACCCTGTCTCCCACCTCTAATTTTCGGGGCTGGGCTCCCCGATTGTAGACCTGGGCTTGGGCTCGTTGGGCCTTCTCCATATGTTCCCTCACGACTGGCCATTTGGCTGTCATCCGCTCCCTCATCATCTCCACGTGCTCTACCATGCTGCGTAAGGGGGTCGGTTGGGCCTCACACACCTCTTTGGCGAGGTCCAGTAGGCCGCGTGGCCTCCTCCCATAGAGGAGTTCGAAAGGGGAAAACCCTGTGGAGGACACATCTTTCATTAGGCGGGACATAAACTCAGTACCTTGGTTTGTCAGGATCTCGTTCGGGATGCCCACCCAGCTAAGGAGGTGGGACAGCTCCCGGGCGATTCCCTTGGACACCGCCGCCCTTAGGGGAATGGCCTCGGGATACCGGGTGGCATAGTCTACGATTACCAGGATGTACCGGTGTCCTCGTGCTGTTTTACCAGGGGCCCCACTATGTCTATGACAATGCGTTCAAAGGGCACTCCGATGTTCGGTAGGGGGACCAGTGGGTTTTGGAAGTGTGCCTTTGGGGCAGTCATTTGACACTCCGGGCAGCTGAGACACTAGTCTTCCATGGCCCTCCTCATCCCGGGCCAGTGGAACAGGGCGGCGATCCGTTCTCAGGTTTTCTCCATTCCCAGGTGCGCCCCAACAGGTGGGTGTGGGCCAGCTGAAGAACAGTTCCCACATTCCACCTGATACAAAAGGTTATTCTTGATTTGGAAATGGGGGTATCGCCAGTCACTCACCCCCGGAAGTAGCTGTCCATCCACTGCTATCACTTGGGCTGTGTCGCCTTTAGGGTCCTCCCACTGGGCCGTCCCGAATTGTCCCCTCAGTTGGCCCCCAGGGGGTGTCTCGACTGGCCCCTCAATCGAGGAGGGGGAGGCTGGGGTCTTCCTCCTGTGGTTCCCCGGGAGGGGGTGGGGGGTCTGGTTCTGGCACCCCCTCCAACTCCGGACCCGTAGATACAGGTTGGTCAACCGTTTGCTTCCGGTCCGCACAGGCGATGGGTTGTCCTCGCTCTCATCTTCAGACGGCTTCGTATCTTCTTCCTCAGCTCGTGCCCCCACAGGGCCGCGAACAGTGGATAATCTCGTCCCACTAGGATAGGTACAGGCAACTCTGGTACTGCACCCACCATCAGCTGGCAGTTCCCTTGTGGCATCACAATGTTGGCCCATTGGGTTGGATAACGTTTTGTGTCCCTGTGAACACAGGAAATGGACATCTCCCTACCCCGTTCAGTCACCTGGTTCGGCAGGCTCGTGGTTACTAGGGTAACCATACTTCCAAAGTCTAATAGAATTTCCGTGTCGAGTCCGTCAACCTTCACCGGGACCATAGGTGCAGTTGATTCATGGTGTGCCCAACAGGAGGTGACGTAGTTCACTGCGTGACACACCTCACTTCCATGGCTTGCTGATGGCATCGACAACTCTCGAGCGGGGCAATTCCAGGCCATGTGCCCCCCGGGACTACACTCAAAACACCTCGTTTGGTCTCCATCTACCTGGGGTCGTAGGTGGCGGGTCGGCCCTACCCCAGCCGTCTCTCCACGGGTTTGCGGTCCTTTGGCCCTGCTGACTGTCGCTTTGGGGTACCCAGCAGTGGGGCTGTCCTTCAGACTCCTTTGAATGGGTCGTTGACTCAGCCCGGCTACCACTCAGCAGGGCCTGAGTGTTCTGATGCATCTCCACTGCTTCCAGGAGGCCCGCCAAGGTCTGGGGCGCGCATAGACTCGCTGCCCTCTTCATGTCGTGGGGTAGTGCCCACAGGAAGCGATCCAGGACCACTTTGACTAGAACGGAGAGGGTGGGTATGTCAGTTAGGAGCCATCCTCTGGGGACGCGTAGTAGGTTGCTCATCTGGGCTCGAGGGGATGCGTCGGCTACGAACCTCCAGTTGTGGAATAGTTGAGCCCGTGGGCCAGGCTGTACCCGTAGCGGCTGAGTATCTCCTGGTTGAGTCTGTCGTGGTTAGCCGCTTGTTCATCGTTCAGTTCCCAATACGCCTTTTGGGCATTCCCAGAGAGGAACGGAGCCAGCAGACTGGCCCACTTATGCCTTTGCCATCCTTCCCGTAGTTCAAACGTACAGAGGTAGGTCTCGATGTTGTCATCTTCTGTTAGCTCGATTAAAAATTGGTTTGGATGTGATTCAGTAGACGCTCCTCCTTGTAGCTTCCTGATTTCCTCAATGAGGCGGACATTTTGTAGCCGCTGTTCCTCCAGCGTTCGTTCCTGCACCGCCTGTTGGGCTTGTTGGGCCCGGATGAACTGAGCTATCAACTTGTCCATGCTGATGCTGCGTAACCGTCAACCCTGATCTGACCACGTTGTCAGAATGCCCGCAATCTCCACCACTTGTGGCAGACCATTGGGTCAAAACGTTTACACAGATCAGACACGGACAGAGTAGGAGTAGCTCAGTTTCAAAGGTATTTATTAAAATAATAGTCCAAAAGAATAGGTGGCTGACCTGCTGTACGCCACACCTCGCTACTGTTTTTCACTGTCTTTTTACTGTTGTTTTTATTTCTTTACTTACCTATTGTTCACCTAATACCTTTTTTGCACTATTGGTTAGAGCCTGTAAGTAAGCATTTCACTGTAAGGTCTACTACACCTGTTGTATTCAGCTTACGTGATAATAAACTAGTCATATTCTAGTCATTCATTTAAACATATAAATCCAATTGAGAATGAAACATAGAGGAGGGAGTCAAATTTAGGCAAGCAATACACATTTCAGAACAACTACTAGACGAATAAGACATGGGGGAGGTGATGAATTTTGGCAAAGAGCTTTATTTATAGACTAATACACTCAGCCAAACCAAAAACTGCAGACATTACTAGTGCCTCCCCCACGATCAAACCGACATAAAAAATAAAATGAAATGCAGTCTAACGTGATCAGAAATCTCAACTATCAAGCAAGTCAAGAGCAATAAAGAACTGAGTGTGTGCGAGTTCACGCGAAGAGGGGGGAGAATTCTGTCAGGGGGGAGATTTTTGGCACAACACCAGTACAGAGTCAATGTGCAGGGGTACAGGTTAGTTATGGTAATTTGTAAAGTGACTATGCATATACAGTACCAGTCAAAAATTTGGACAAACCTACTCATTCCAGGGTTTTTCTATATTTTCACTATTTTCTACATTGTAGAAAACACAATTAAATAACACATATGGAATCATGTAAAACCAAAAAATATTTTAGATTAATCAAAGTAGCCACCCTTTGCCTTGATGACAGCTTGAAATTCTCTCAACCAGCTTCATGAGGTAGTCACCTGGAATGCATTTCAATTAACAGATTGTTAAAAATTAATTTGTGGAATTTCTTTCCTTCTTAATGCGTTTGAGCCAATCAGTTGTGTTGTGACAAGGTAGGGGTGGTATACAGAAGATAGCCCTATTTGGTACAAGACCAAGTCCATATTATGGCAAGAACAGCTCAAATAAGCAAAGAGAAACATCCCATCATTACTTTAAGACATGAAGGTCAGTCAATCCGAAAAATGTCAAGAACTTTGAAAGTTTCTTCAAGTGCAGTCGCAAAAACCATCAAGCGCTATGCTGAAATTGGCTCTCATGAGGACCACCACAGGAAAGGAAGACCAAGAGTTAACTCTGATGCAGAGGATACGTTCATTAGAATTACCAGCCTACCAGAAATTGCAGCCCAAATAAATGCTTCACAGAGTTCAAGTAAGACACATCTCAACATCAACTGTTGAGAGGAGACTGCATGAATCAGGCCTTCATGGTTGAATTGCTGCAAAGAAACCACTACTAAAAGACACCAATAATAATAAGAGACTTGCTTGGACCAAGAAACACGAGCAATGGACATTAGACCAGTGGAACTCCGTCCTTTGGTCTGATGAGTTCAAATTTACGATTTTTGGTTCCAATCGCTATGTCTTTGTGAGACACAGACTAGGTGAACGGATGATCTCCGCATGTGTGGTTCCCACCGTGAAGCATGGAGGAGGAGGTATGATGTTGTGGGGGTGCTTTGCTGGTGACA
Organism: Oncorhynchus mykiss; assembly: GCF_057628025.1. Lineage (NCBI taxonomy): Eukaryota > Metazoa > Chordata > Actinopteri > Salmoniformes > Salmonidae > Oncorhynchus > Oncorhynchus mykiss. The sequence goes on along the minus strand of NC_143042.1, from coordinate 44,903,797 downwards.
CTGATTTATTTAGAATTCAACACACACTTAACCAGCATGAATACCACAGAATTCTGCAGCGATACGCTATCCCATCTGGTTTGCTCTTAGTGGAACAATCATTTGTTTTTCAACAGGACAATGACCCAAAACACACCTACAGGCTGTGTAATGGCTATTTGACCAAGAAGGAGAGTGATGGAGAGTTGCATCAGATGACCTGGCATCTACAATCACCCTAACTCAACCCAATTGAGATGGTTTGGGTGAGTTGGACCGCAGAGTGAAGGAAAAGCAGCCAACACGTGTTACTACGCGATTCCATATGTGTTATTTCATAGTTTTGATGTCTTCACTATTATACAATGTAGAAAATATTAAAAATAGAGGACAACCCTTGAATGAGTAGGTGTGTCCAAACTTTTGACTGGTACTGTATTTGCACATATACAGTTGAACTCAGAAGTTTACATACACCTTAGCCAAATACATTTAACTTCAGTTTTTCACAATTCCTGACATTTAATCAGAGTAAAAATTCCCCGTCTCAGGTCAGTTGGGATCACCAATTTATTTTAAGAATGTGAAATGTCAGAATAATAGAAGAGATAATTATTTATTCCAGCTTTTATTTCTTTCATCACATTCCGAATGGGTCAGAAGTTTAAATACACTCAATTAGTATTTGGTAGCATTGCCTTAAAATTGTTTAACTTGGGTCAAACGTTTCGGGTAGCCTTCCACACGCCTCCCACAATACGTTGGGTGAATTTTGGCTCATTCCTCCTGACAGAGCTGATGTAACTGAGTCAGGTTTGTAGGCCTCCTTGCTCGCACATGCTTTTTCAGTTCTGCCCACACATTTTCTATGCGATTGAGGTCAGGTCTTTGTGAAGGCCACTCCAATATCTTGACTTTGTTGTCCTTTTTGCCACAACTTTGGAAGTATGCTCGGGGTCATCGTCCATTTGGAAAACCTATTTGCGACCAAGCTTTAACTCCCTGACTGATGTCTTGAGATGTTACTTCAATACATCAACAATTTTCATCAACAATTTTCCTCATGATGCCATCTATTTTGTGAAGTGCATTAGTCCCTCCTGCAGCAAAGCACCCCCACAACATGATGCAGCCACCCCATACTTCACTGTTGGTATGGTGTTCTTCAGCTTGCAAGCATCCACCTTTTTCCTCCAAACATAACAATGGTCACTATGGCCAAACAGTTATGTTTTTGTTTCATCAGACCAGAGACATTTCTCCAAAAAGTAAGTGTTTTGTCCCCATGTGCAGTTGCAAACCGTAGTTTGGCTTTTTTTATGGCGGTTTTGGTGACTTCTTCCTTGCTGAGGGGCCTTTCAGGTTACGTCGATATAGGACTCGTTTTACTGTGGATATGGATACTTTTGTACCTTTTGCCTCCAGCATCTTCACAAGGTCCTTTGCTGTTGTTCTGGGATTGATTTGCACTTGATTTGCAGAACGCGTCTCCTTTCTGATCGGTATGACGGCTGCGTGGTCCCATGGTGTTTATACTTACGTACTATTGTTTGTACAGATGAACATGGTACCTTCAGGCATTTGGAAATTGCTCCCAAGGATGAATCAGACTTGTGGAGATCCGCATTTTTTTTTCTGAGGTCTTGGCTGATTTCTTTAGATTTTTCCATGATGTCAAGCAAAGAGGCACTGAGTTTGAAGGTAGGCCTTGAAATACATCCACAGGTACACCTCCAATTGACTCAAATGATGTCAATTAGCCTATCAGAAGATTCTAAAGCCATGACATCATTTTCTGGAGTTTTCCAAGCTTTTTAAAGGCACAGTCAACTTAGTGGCTGGAATTGTGATACAGTGAATTATAAGTGAAATAATCTGTCTGTAAACAATTGTTGGAAAAATTACTTGTCATGCACAAAGTAGATGATTTGACAAAACTATAGTTTGTTAACAATACATTTGTGGAGTGGTTGAAAAACAAGTTTTAATGACTCCAACCTAAGTGTATGTAAACGTATGACTTCAACGGTATGGCAAAAGCAGTAAGTATCATTTAACCACACCAAAAGCTGGCCATATACAGTGCATTTGGAAAGTTTTTAGACCCCTTGATTTTTCCCACGTTACAGCCTTATTCTGAAATGCATTCAATTGTGTGTTTTTTTTTATTCATCAATCTACACACACTACCCCACAATGACAAAGCAAAAATGGCTTTAAACATTTTTGCTAAAATAAAAAACAGAAATATCACGTTTACATAAGTATTCAAACTCTTTCCTCAGAACTTTGTTGAAGTATCTTTGGCAGCGATTACAGCCTCAAGTCCTCCTGGGTATTTGAGGAGTGTCTCCCATTCTTCTCTGCAGATCCTCTCAAGCTCTATTAGGTTGGGTGGGGAGCGTCGCTGCACAGCTATTTTCAGTTCTCTCTTTATGTAGTGTTGTAGTGTCTCTTTTGTCGTGATGTGTGTTTTGTCCTATATTTTTTATATTTAATTCCAGCCCCCATCCCTGCAGGAGGCATTTTGCCTTTTGGAAGGCCGTCATTGTAAATAAGAATTTGCTCTTAACTGACTTGCCTAGTTTAAAAAAGGTTAGATAAAAACATTTTAAAAAAAATCATCAATGGAAACAGGATGCAACTGAGCTCAATTTCGAGTCTCATAGCAAAGGGTCTGAATACTTATGTAAATAAATTACGTTTTTTATATTTTTCTACATTTGCTAACATTTCTAAGAACCTGTTTTCGCTTTGTCATTATGAGGTATTGTGTGTATATTGATGTGGGGAAAAAACAATTTTATCAATTATAGAATAAGGCTGGCTGTAACATAACAAAATGTGGAAAAGTCAAGGGGTCTGAATACTTTCCGAATGCACTGTATGGGTTATGTGTATGCACTCAGATATACCTGTCCCATGTTGCTTCAGGTATGACCGACCCACATCCAGGTTTTTGAATAGTAAACAATGTTTTCACTGCATATACCACTATACCAGAGTTTATTTTCATGAAACCAATACTCCCTAGAGGTTTAGAGGTTCAAATTAATGAAAATATTCATATTTTGTTTATTTTTTACATTACATAATTCTTTCATTGTTTTGGGTGTTTCATGTAAGGGTAGGTAAGGCCTATATACTTTAATTGTTTAATTTCTAGAAGACTCTAGAGCTCTCAAAGTATGTCATCTCTTTGATGTGATTTTTATTTCGTGATTAGTACAAATGTGAATGATTTGTTATCATTGAGAAATAAAGTTTAAACATTTTAATAGCGCTAAATTATTATATACCGGTGTATATATTTGTGTGATTTATTTGGGACAATAAATTATTATAATCCATATGATCATATTTGATCTATTTCGTACCACTAGAAATATCATTTTAATTCCATGCTCATACATACCACAAGAAGGCGACCATGTCACACAAAGAGAAACGCGCAAGAAAATAATCTGGAACAAATTGTTCGCTGCAGGCCTACGTAGATTATCCCGAACACGTTTCCTGCTAAAGTAGAAAGGATCAAATGGTTTTTGAAAAGAAGTCTTCGGGTGAGTTCAACTCCCTTTTCTTAGTGAAATGGCTGCTTCTGATTATAATAACTATATCGAGTACATAACTTGAGTTCACAAGTCAATAATACAATAACAATTTAATTAACAAACAACCGTACGTTTGTCACTTGAGCTTGCTAACTGGCTAACCTGGTGGTGTTGTGTCCAGATAGTACAAATGCGCAATCATCACAAAAAATACCGGTTGTGAGCATACTATACCGGAAAAACTATACATACTATGACATACTATACCGAAACATATAACTAGATCATCTCATTTTAACCTAGAAAGCAGGCGAAAAAGGTATTCAATTATTCAATTGCAATGAGAGGAAGTACATGACAACAGAAAGTAATTTTCAGTACTTTTCCAATAGCAAGGTTAGCTAATAAATCATCGTCTACTCCGACCATTACTAGCTCTTCGAGCCAGGCTTTAGCTGTTCCAGCTGTGTGATAGTCGTTGATGTGTAGCTAGTGTAAACCTAGCCAGCAGATCTGACCCACTTGCTTACAGCTGCACTAGGGTCGGACAGAGTGTAGCTTAAGCAGGGGTGAAAGTGGATTTAATTTCTTCGCTATACAGTACCTCCTAAACCAAAAACATGTGAGCCGAATCATATAATTACATATAGAATGTATGTTATTAATTCAATAGGATCTCTGTGGGACTAGTTGTAAAGATTTGAGATTTAACTTTAGAAATGTATTACTTTTTATTGTGGCAAACAGAACCAGTCATGATGTTTTCATCTGATTGTCAAACAATTACTTCAAATGGGTATTTTACTAGGCTACCTGTGCACTTTAATCCACTCAAACAAAAATATCCAGCCTCCAAACCACTTTGAATGGAATTAGAGATTGGCTGCAGGGGCTACTGTTAGCTAGCATGAGAACGAAACACTGCAGTTTACTTAACTAGCAGTCGTACAATTATCTCGGTATAACAGTTGGGATAATGGAACAATTTGGAGTACAATGCATTTCTCATCCATGGACTGAGGAACGCTTTCCGAGCTATATCTCGCGCTGGCTCCGCTGCGTCTTAATCTCCACAGGAAACCTGTCCAGCCCTATTGCAGCTTTAAGAAAACTCGGTCTGAGTAAAGCATAGCAGGCACATATTCAACTAACCTGTACTTGGGCGATACTTTCTTCGTTCTCGATTCCGAAGAAAATGGTATCTTATAAATGCCTGTGTCCAGCTCTTTTCTAAGCGACACGGCCATGTGTAGAAGTAGATGACAGCGCGTCACACAGTGGACCAAAATATGTAAATTACATGCAAGCTGGAATTTCTCACTCGATACAAAACGTGGATTTTTTTTCTGAATATTCTCTACTCATTCAAGGGTTTTTCTTTATTTTTACTATTGTCTACGTTGTAGAATAATAGGGAAGACATCAAAACTATGACATAACACATCTGGAATCATGTAGTAACCAAAAAGTGTTAAATCAAAATATATTTTATTTTTGAGATTCTTCAAAGTAGCCACCCTTTGCCTTGATGAAAGCTTTGCTTGCTCTTGGCATTCTCTCAACCAACTTCACCTGGAAAGCTTTTCCAACAGTTCCCACATATGCTGAGCACTTTAAAACATGAGCCCAATGTTGACTCGAATGACTTAATCCATATGACCACAGGTATTGGATATTTTAATAAAAACATCTTTCTCTCTCCCTCACTACCTCTACTCCCTCTATCTCTCCCAGCCCGTGTAGCGGAGGCAGGACAGAGGCGTGTGTTGGACGATGCAACACGCCAGCGGAGGTTAAATCGCCAGCTGGATGCTCTAGAGAAGGACAACTTCCAGGATGACCCTCTCTCCTCCCTGCCTCCCTCTGGTCCTACTGCCCGCCTGCCCGCCTTTAGCGAAGGAGAGGAACCTGGTGTGTGAGGGAACGCCTTTTAGACCTGCCCAGTGCTATTGTTTGGTGGAGAGCTCTATATTAATTTCTTCATGTGTACTTCTGCCTCCCTTCTCTTTCATCTCTTCATCCTCCTCCTTTCTCTTTCTCTCCCTCTTCTCCTGCCTCTCTTCCGCCTTCCCTCTTTCTTTCTGTCTCTAGGTAAGAAGAAGAGGAAAACTAGAGGTGATCACTTCAAACAGAGATTTCGCAAAAACTTCCAGACTCTACTAGAAGAAGAGGTAGGTAATAGACTGAGAACACCTTTAACCCCACAAGTAGTCCGCCATATGGAGAAGTGGGTGTCATTTGAAACACACCAGCATCATGTGCAGAGGGGTGCATCCTGACAGAACGTTCAGATAGAAATACATAATGATGGTATGTATCGGGGTTGGTGTCAATTTCATTTTAATTCCAGTCAATTCAGGAAGTACACTGAAATTCCAATGCTTTTCAGTAAGGGAAATGTTGAATTGGAATTTCGTTTACTTTCTGAATTGAAACGGAATTGACGCTAACACTCGTATGTATGGTCCTCTGTAGCTCAGTTGGTAGAACATGATGCTTGTAACTGGTTCAAGTCCCGGGATCACCCAAGCAATAAAAATGTATGCACGCGTGTCTCTAAAGTGCTTTGGATAAAAGTGTCTGCTAAATGCCATGTAGCACATTTCTCTCAGGTAGAATAAGGAATGACGTCAGCTCTATAGAGTAGAGGTCGGCCGAATATGATTTTTCAACGCTGATACCAATACCGATTATTGGAGGACCAAAAAAAGCCGATGCTGATTTTTTTAAAATTATTTTTTAGAATTATTATATTTATTTGTAATAATGACAATTACAACAATACTGAATGAACACTTTTATTTTAACTTAATATAATACATCAATCAAATCAATTTAGCCTCAAATAAATAATGAAACATGTTCAATTAGGTTTAAATAATGCAAAAACAAAGTGTTGGAGAAGAAAGTAAAAGTGCAATATGTGCCATGTAAAAAAGCTAAAGTTCTAGTTCCTTGCTCAGAACATGAGAACATATGAAAGCTGGTGGTTCCTTTTAACATGAGTCTTCAATATTCCCAGATAAGAAGTTTATGTTGAGGTTATTATAAGAATTATAGGACTATTTCTCTCTCTACGAGCCTGCTGCTGCCTACCACTGCTTAGTCAGACTGCTCTATTAAATATCAAATCATAGACTTAATAATAACATTATAACACACAGAAATACGAGCCTTGGGTCATTAATATGGTCAAATCCGGAAAACTATAATTTCGAAATTAAAACGTTTATTCTTTAATTGAAATACGGAACCATTCCGTATTATATCTAACGGGTGGCATCCATAAGTCTAAATATTCAAGCCAGGCGGCCCAAACTGTTGCATATACCTTGACTCTGCGTGCAATGAACGGAAGAGAAGTGACACAATTTCCCTAGTTTAATATTGCCTGCTAACATGAATTTCTTTTAACTAAATATGCAGGTTTAAAAATATGTACTTTTGTGTATTGATTTTAAGAAAGGCATTGATGTTTATGGTTAGGTACATTCGTGCAATGATTGTGCTTTTTTTGCAAATGCTCTTTTGTTAAATCATCCCTCGTTTGGCGAAGTTGGCTGTCTTTGTTAGGAAGAAATCATCTTCACTCAGTTCGCAACGAGCCAGGTGGCCCAAACTGCTGCATATACCCTGACTCTGTTGCACAGAACCAAGAGAAGTGACGCAATTTCCTGAGTTAAAAGAAATTCATGTTAGCAGGCAATATGAACTAAATATGCAGGTTTAAAAATATATACTTGTGTATTGATTTTAAGAAAGACGTTGATGTTTATGGTTTGGTACACATTGGTGCAACAACAGTGCTTTTTTTCACGAATGCGCTTGTTAAATCACCCGTTTGGCGAAGTAGGTTATGATTTACCTAACAGTTTGTTCTGTTAGGTGACCTAAACTGGGATATGCTTAACACCCCGGCAGTCCTACAATCTAAGCTAGATGCCCTCAATCTCACACAAATCATCAAGGAACCCACCAGGTACAACCCTAAATCTGTAAACAAGGGCACCCCCATAGACGTCATCCTGACCAACTGGCCCTCCAAATACACCTCCGCTGTCTTCAACCAGGATCTCAGCGATCACTGCCTCATTGCCTGTATCCGCTACGGAGCCGCAGTCAAACGACCACCCCTCATCACTGTCAAACGCTCCCTAAAACACTTCTGTGAGCAGGCCTTTAATCGACCTGGCCCGGGTATCCTGGAAGGACATTGACCTCATCCCGTCAGTTGAGGATGCCTGGTCATTCTTTAAAAGTAACTTCCTCACCATTTTAGATAAGCATGCTCCGTTCACAAAATGCAGAACTAAGAACAGATGTAGCCCTTGGTTCACTCCAGACCTGACTGCCCTCGACCAGCACAAAAACATCCTGTGGTGGACTGCAATAGCATCGAATAGTCCCCGCGATATGCAACTGTTCAGGGAAGTCAGGAACCAATACACGCAGTCAGTCAGGAAAGCTAAGGCCAGCTTCTTCAGGCAGAAATTTGCATCCTGTAGCTCCAACTCCAGAAAGTTCTTGGACACTGTGAATTCCATGGAGAACAAGAGCACCTCCTCCCAGCTGCCCACTGCACTGAGGCTAGGTAACACGGTCACCACCGATAAATCCATGATTATCGAAAACTTCAAAAAGCATTTCTCAACGGCTGGCCATGCCTTCTGCCTGGCTACTCCAACCTCGGCCAACAGCTCCGCCCCCCCCCCGCAGCTACTCGCCCAAGCCTCTCCAGGTTCTCCTTTACCCAAATCCAGATAGCAGATGTTCTGAAAGAGCTGCAAAACCTGGACCCGTACAAATCAGCTGGGCTTGACAATCTGGACCCTCTATTTCTGAAACTATCTGCCGCCATTGTTGCAACCCCTATTACCAGCCTGTTCAACCTCTCTTTCATATCATCTGAGATCCCCAAGGATTGGAAAGCTGCTGCAGTCATCCCCCTCTTCAAAGGGGGAGACACCATGGACCCAAACTGTTACAGACCTATATCCATCCTGCCCTGCCTATCTAAGGTCTTCGAAAGCCAAGTCAACAAACAGGTCACTGACCATCTCGAATCCCACCGTACCTTCTCCGCTGTGCAATCTGGTTTCCGAGCCGGTCACGGGTGCACCTCAGCCACGCTCAAGGTACTAAACGATATCATAACCGCCATCGATAAAAGACAGTACTGTGCAGCCGTCTTCATCGACCTTGCCAAGGCTTTCGACTCTGTCAATCACCATATTCTTATCGGCAGACTTAGTAGCCTCGGTTTTTCTGATGACTGCCTTGCCTGGTTCACCAACTACTTTGCAGACAGAGTTCAGTGTGTCAAATCAGAGGGCATGCTGTCCGGTCCTCTGGCAGTCTCTATGGGGGTGCCACAGGGTTCAATTCTCGGGCCGACTCTTTTCTCTGTATATATCAATGATGTTGCTCTTGCTGCGGGCGATTCCCTGATCCACCTCTACGCAGACGACACCATTCTATATACTTCCGGCCCGTCCTCGGACACTGTGCTATCTAACCTCCAAACGAGCTTCAATGCCATACAACACTCCTTCCGTGGCCTCCAACTGCTCTTAAACGCTAGTAAAACCAAATGCATGCTTTTCAACCGCTCGCTGCCTGCACCCGCACGCCTGATTAGCATCACCACCCTGGATGGTTCCGACCTTGAATATGTGGACATCTATAAGTACCTAGGTGTCTGACTAGACTGTAAACTCTCCTTCCAGACTCATATCAAACATCTCCAATCGAAAATCAAATCTAGAGTCGGCTTTCTATTCCGCAACAAAGCCTCCTTCACTCACACCGCCAAACTTACCCTAGTAAAACTGACTATCCTACCGATCCTCGACTTTTGCTTCCAACACTCTACTCAACAAACTGTATGCAGTTTATCACAGTGCCATCCGTTTTGTCACTAAAGCACCTTATACCACCCACCACTGCAACCTGTATGTTCTAGTCGGCTGGCCCTCGCTACATATTCGTCGCCAGACCCACTGGCTCCATGTCATCTACAAGTCCATGCTAGGTAAAGCTCCGCCTTATCTCAGTTCACTGGTCACGATGGCAACACCCACGCGCTCCAGCAGGTGTATCTCACTGATCATCCCTAAAGCCAACACCTAATTTGGCCGCCTTTTGTTCCAGTTCTCTGCTGCCTGTGACTGGAACGAATTGCAAAAATCGCTGAAGTTGGAGACTTTTATCTCCCTCACCAACTTCAAACATCTGCTATCTGAGCAGCTAACCGATCACTGCAGCTGTACATAGTCTATCGGTAAATAGCCCACCCATTTTTACCTACCTCATCCCCATACTGTTTTTATTTATTTACTTTTCTGCTCTTTTGCACACCAATATCTCTACCTGTACATGACCATCTGATCATTTATCACTCCAGTGTTAATCTGCAAAATTGTAATTATTCACCTACCTCCTCATGCCTTTTGCACACAATGTATATAGACTCTTTTTTTTTTTCTACTGTGTTATTGACTTGTTAATTGTTTACTCCATGTGTAACTCTGTTGTCTGTTCACACTGCTATGCTTTATCTTGGCCAGGTCGCAGTTGCAAATGAGAACTTGTTCTCAACTAGCCTACCTGGTTAAATAAAGGTGAAATAAATAAAAAATAAATTAAAAATTCAATGATAAATTAACAGGCACCGCATCGATTATATGCAATGCAGGACATGCAAGATAACTACGGTTGATGATATTACTAGGTTAACTAGTGATTATGTTAAGATAAGTTTAATGTTAGCTAGCATGTTAATGTTAGCTAGCACCTTACCTTGGCTCCTTGCTGCACTCGCATAACAGGTAGTCAGCCTGCCACTCAGTCTCCTCATGGGGTGCAATGTAATCGCCCATGATCGGTGTCAAAATGCTGATTTCCGATTGCTATGAAAACTTGAAATCGGCCCTAATTAATCGGCCGTTCCGATTAATCGGTTGACCTGTACTATAGAGACTTCTGAACGTGACCCTGGGTGAGTACTAGAGGTTGACCGATTAATCGGAATGGCCGATTAATAAGGGCCGATTTCAAGGTTTTTTTTTTTTACACCTTTATTTAACTAGGCAAGTCAGTTAAGAACACATTCTTATTTTCAATGACGGCCTAGTAACGGTGGGTTAACTGCCTTGTTTATTGGTAGAACGACAGATTTTCACCTTGTCAGCTCGGGGGATCCAATCTTGCAACCTCACAGTTAACTAACTATCTACTTGAGGCTAAATTGATTTTATTGATGTATTATGTTAAGTTAAACTAAAAGTGTTAATTCAGTATCGTTGTAATTGTCATTATTACAAATACATTTTACATTTTTATTTTTTTAAATCGGCCGATTAAATCGGTATCGGCTTTTTTGGTCCTCCAATAATCGGTATTGGTATCGGCGTTGAAAAATCATAATCGGTCGACCTCTAGTGCGTACCAATAATATCTCCTTTCTCCTGAAGTGTGAACTTATTCACTAAATTCAAACTTAAGCCTTGTCTGATCCAGAACTCCCCAAAGTAAACCCATTCACCACTACCCACAAATCTAAAAGCATTGGTTTGGTGGAGGAATTGGCTAGTGGGAGCTTCCACCATTTTTCTTATACTAATAATTTCCTTTGAAATCATTAATTGAGATCTTCCCATAGACTGGTTGGTTGTTTAGCAACAAAACCAATACATACAAAATAGACAGGGTTGGCTTAGATTGTTGACAACATGTAAGCTATATTTTGTCTCCAATGTTTATTGAAAACATACGTTTGCACAACTAGCTATTGTATCCTATCAAATACATCCTTACAGTTGTTGGTTGGTTGGTTAGCTAGCTAACAAATTTTAGCCATATTAGCATTGATATGAAATCAGTCAGAACACCTCAAGAACAAGAGAAAATGAGCTGAAACTATCCTACTTACGATTCCCCACATAGCAGTTTCTTGTCATTTTTGCTAGCAATCTGGCCATCCAGAATCACAACAATACGCTGACTTCTGCCCCAAGGAAGAGCTTTGTTCGCTAACCCATCAATAGCCCCCCGTTTTTGCTGAGAGGCTAACCCCATCCTTGCTGTGTTGTGATTGGCAGAATGTGTCTGAGAGGGAGGAGCCTAACTACCTGTCAGCTGCAGCCCCTCCCTCCTCGCTCCCCCCTCGTCTGTTCTGCTCCGTCTGTGGATTTCCTTCCTCCTACACCTGTTGCTCCTGTGGGGGGCGCTATTGTTCCACACGCTGTCTTATCACGCACAGAGAGACCAGGTAACTCACACTACACTACGCTAGAGCTGGGACCATAAACTGAAAATGATCGTTCATTACGATAAGTAGCCTATACTAAAGAAATGTGAAGTTTGAAATGAAATGCGTTCGCTAATATGGGTGATTGTTAATGGGACAATTGATGGCTACAACCATCAAACCAATAGTAGTAGTTTGAAGGATAATACAATAAAAACTGTGGTGCACATTGCTATTAACTTATTGTTCGATTCATTGTTATCGCATCAATTAGTCAATTTATCGCGATAAGAATTTTTGTCCATATCGCCCAGCTCTAACACTCACACACACTGTTCCATACACACAGAGGCTACGTAGCATGAATGCAACACACACACTGAACACACACATTATACCCCCCCCCCCCCCACACACACACACACAATACCATACACACACAGGGTTGTATATTAACCCTACTACCCTTAGCCTCACATCTCTCTCTATTTCTCTCTCAGGTGTCTGAAGATGACTCTGTAGCAGCTGATCTGACTATACCTGGTCATGCTCACAAAATGTGGATGGTAAATTCTTCTACCTGTAGCTGTATAGAATGTTACAACACAGGAACGGCGCTACGGATAATGACCGTGTACCAGAGATGCTATGGAGAGAACACTACCAGAGAAGTAATGGGGAACGCTACTAGAAAGTTACAAACATGCACACAGTGGCTCAGCACTCTGCGGTGTGACGTCAGTGTTGTGGAGTAGGGTCTAAAGCAGTAGTGGTGCGTGGGTAAAATCACTGGGGAAGCCAGAAAAAAAGAAAAAAGCCATATTACAACCTATGTGTTATAATTGCATTGTTTGCTCTATAACTTGTAAATTCATATTACTTCACAAATAGGTCTATCACTCTGTCATACAGTACACACTTATTTTTTTGTTGTCCTAGATTACCTGGCGAAAATGCTTGCTCGCTAGCTTAACTTCCATTCATGGGAAATGTTATCTAGTTAACATTAGCCTTCTACATCTAGCTACATATTGAACTTCCATCGTCTCAGGCCAGGGGCACAATGTATGATTTTCTGTTTGGAACAGAATCGCCGTTATAATCATTGGCCGGTACGGAGAATTAAGTAAAACCACAAGTCCAAATCCCTATCTCCATCCATGGCTAATTTAAGAAAGGGACAACTTTAGCTAGCTAGCCACCGGAGGACAACAACACAACGAGATTCAACAATTCAATTTGTTTCTGTCAATGATTAATGCTTTCAATGCGTTTTGATAGGAGTGATTCCAAAATCCAAGCTGGCTTCCCTTGACTTTTTTTTTTTTTTTTTTTTTTTTTGGCAGACCAGGACCATTCACAGTTGAGCTTGTTCAATTTAGCTCAATGTTGACTGGCTAATTGTTTATACTTTTTTTATCAAGAGGCCAGATGCTCGCTGGCTTCCCTTGCATTCCGTTCAGTGCTACGGGCTGCAGCAATGGACCAGACAGCATCAGATAGATGGCCTACACGTGTAGAGACAGAGGGGCGCTGTTTTGCTTGCCCGGAAGCTTTCTCCAGTGATATGCATTCCTCCTCATGCAAATTGAAAATTATGGAAAACAGACACAAAAGATGTAAAAAAAAAAATATATATATATATATATATATATATATATGTTTTTTTTTTTACTTGGTCAATTTATGGGGGAAGCTTGGCATCCATGAATACACGTCACTGGCCTGAACGGGGCAGAGACAGGGCAGGAGTAAGGGAGGGGTTTGTGTCGTGGGGTCTGACTATCTTTGTCTGTCTGACTTGCTGTAATGATTTAATTAAACATGTCTGATTATGACTCAGTGTGTGTATTGTAAACCTTTATGCTATAGAGTAATCTCCTGTGTATGTGTGCACGTGGAGCCTGTTTGTGTGACTGGTGTGTGTGTACCCTGGTTCAGGTTTGTATTCAGATGTTTGTTTATAAGCTCTGTCCTGTTAGGGAGAATGTTCTTAGAGGGAACAACAGGTTGTGTGCTTATCCGCTTCCAGGAAGATTAAAACAAGTTCCCTTTTCTGAAACCACTGCTCACACACATCCTGACATTAACACACACCCTTCTGCATAACTGACTAAAGTCTATCAGTGGTAAAGTATATGATTATATGTTTATGTATTGCATGCTATGAATAGGTTATATAATTATATTGGAGGAAGGGGGCAGAGGGGTCAGGTGGTAATTAAGGGCAACAACCCCTGAACCTCAGCTGTAAAGGGACGTTAATTATTAATGCACGCATATTGGGGGGGATTTCCACTAGTTACAACAGCTACAAAGTAAAAGTTGGCTATATTGTAAAACTTAATGGGGAAAAAATAGCTTTGTGCTCTTAATTTATAGTTAGGCATAAGGTCAGCAGTAGTGTGGGTAGGATTAGGGTTACAATCTTTAAAGAGAAATGGTCGAAATAGGCGGGGTTTATGACTTTGTGGCTGTGCTAACTATAGTGGCGACCAGTGGATGAGAGAGCCACAGCCTGATTTGGCACAGACAGGACGTAGGCTGTATGTGTTTGTACCCCATTTACAGAACTGGGAGGTTGAGTGCTCCTGTCAACGAGTGAAAACTGCGCTTGCATCGGGCGCTGTGAAAATGGCGGATGACTGCGCTAGGCTCAGTACAATAATTGGTCAATGTTCGCACGGCAGACTTTGCCCGGTGAGGGAGTGTTGTGTGTACGGAAATCCAGTAATGTGGCGCGAGCAGCTGTCAAGCAAAACTAGTAGCGGAACGGGGGCTCCTCGGGCTGTCAAGCGAGTCGACCGCTGGAGCGCGCAAGGTGAGTAGACTAGAATGGGTGTATGACTCGTCTTTTAACACAGATCGTGGATCCGATAATCCTACCCAAACCACTATCGGGGGATGGCAGAGACCGCGGGCAGATTAATCCCTCTTTCAATGCGCGGTGATCATTAGGCACAATAAACTATAGGCTACCGCTGGCGTCCATTTCTAACGGGCATAACCAAGCCAAATAACGCAGTTTTCACTCAGAGAAGCATGATTTTATTTTAATGTTTATTTTCGCGTTTTTTATATTTATTTGATGCTGAAAATCAATTGGCCAAGCTCTGTGTTCTCTGAGGAGCGCAACACCTATTGGATTAGAGGTGTGCACACTGCACAGATGTTATGAATGTGTTTCTCTGTGTGCAGGGCTATAGCCCAGACCCCCATTGATACTACTGCTGCTGCCATGGAGAGGAAACAGGTAATATATCGGAATATTTTATTGTGATTCAATGAAACAGGATCTGTTGCAGAACGTCTGATCATCATACCCAATGGTGTAAAGTGTACTACTTAAGTAGTTTTTTGGGGTATCTGTACTTTTATATTTTTGACTACACTACATTCCTAAAGAAAATAATGTACTTTTTACTCCATACATGTTCTCTGAAACAGTTCGAATGCTTAGCAGGACAGGAAAATTGTCAAATTCATACTTATCTGATCTGGCGGACTCACTAAACACAAATGCTTAGTTTGTAAATTATGTCTGAGTGTTGGAGTGTGCCCCTTGCTATCCTTAAAAAAACATGAAAATGATGCCATCTGATTTGCAAAATATAAGGAATTTGAAATGATTTTGACTTTTACTTTCAATATTTAAGTATTACTTTTGACACTTAAGTATATTTAAAACCAAATACTTTTAGACTTTTACTCCAGTAGTATTTTACTGTGTGACTTTCACTTTTACTTGAGTCATTTTCTATTAATGTATCTTTTACTTTTACTCAAGTATGACAATTGGGTACTTTTTCCACCACTGATCATACACCAACCCCCCCCTCTCTCTACCTCTCCTTCTTTCTCTCTTCTGTCTCTCTCTCTCTTTCTTGTCCTCTCCTTCAGCATCCAGTTGGAGAAGTCCTCATCATTCCAATGAGACCTTCAACATCACTTTCGCCCCAGGATTCAGCTCGACACCTTCCCCTTCCCCTTCAGCCCTCCTCCCCTCCTCCACCCCTCTCTCTGTCCAGTCCCCAGCTCCAGGCTGAGTTTCTGAGAAGAGCTGCCAGAGCTGCTTCCCCTGACAACGACTCGGCTAGACACCAAAACCTTCTCCACCAACCCTCTCCCTCTGTCTCCCCCTTCCCCTCCCCTCCTCCACCCCTCTCTCTGGCCAGTCCCCAGCTCCAGGCTGAGTTTCTGAGAAGAGCTCCCAGAGCTGCTTCCCCTGACAACGACTCGGCTAGACACCAAAACCTTCTCCACCAACCCTCTCCCTCTGTGTCCTCCCCTCCTCCCCCTCTTTCCTCCCCTCCTCCACCCCTCTCTCTGTCCAGTCCCCAGCTCCAGGCTGAGTTTCTGAGAAGAGCTCCCAGAGCTGCTTCCCCCGACAACGATTCGGCTAGATTCAAAAACCTTCCCCACCAACCCTCTCCCTCTGTCTCCCCCTCTGTGTCCCTCTTCTCCTCCCCTCCTACCCCTCTTTCCTCCCCTCCTCCACCTCTTTCCTCCCCTCCTCCACCCCTCTCCTTGTCCAGTCCCCAGCTCCAGGCTGAGTTTCTGAGGAGAGCAAGCCGTGGTCTGAGAACTGTCTCCTGTGACACCAGCGATGTCCTCACCTCCCCCAGCTCCACCCTGGTCTCCCCCTTTACCTCCATCACCACCTCCACCCTTACCTCCCCCCCACAGCCCCTGTCCTCCTCCATGCCCACTAAAGAGGGTGAGTTTTGAAGCAGTGCCATGGTCTAGTACTGATAGTAGTCATGTGATGCTTGTCTCTCTCCAGTTCTCAACTACTGAATAGTAGTAGTAGTGGTTGTGTCGTTATAGTATACTAGTAGTAATGTCGGTATAGTATACGAGTAGTATTGTCGGTATAGTATACTAGTAGTAATAGTGTCGTTATAGTATACTACTAGTAGTAGTGTCGTTATAGCATACTACTAATTGTAGTGTCGTTATTGCATACTAGTGTCGTTATAGAGTAGCAGTAGTGTCGTTATAGTATACTACTAGTTGTAGTGTCATTATAGTAAACTACCACCAGTAGTGGTAGTGTAGTTATAGTAAACTAATAGTAGTGTAGTAGTACTTATAGTAAACTACCAGTAGTAGTGGTAGTAGTGTAGTAGTAGTAGTAGTAGTGTAGTTATAGTATACTAGTAGAAGTAGTAGTGGTGTTATAGTATACCAGTAGTAGTAATGGAGTTATAGTATACCAGTAGTAGTAATGGAGTTATAGTATACCAGTAGTAGTAATGGAGTTATAGTATACCAGTAGTAGTAATGGAGTTATAGTATACTATTAGTGGTAGTAGTGTCGTTATAGTATACTAGTAGTGGTAGTAGTGTCGTTATAGTATACTACTACTAGTAGTGTCATTATAGCATACTACTAATTGTAGTGTCGTTATTGCATACTAGTGTCGTTATAGAGTAGCAGTTGTGTCGTTATAGTATACTTCTAATTGTAGTGTCGTTATAGTAAACTACCACCAGTAGTAGAAGTGGTAGTGTAGTTATAGTAAACTAGTAGTAGTGTAGTCGTAGTTATAGTAAACTACCAGTGGTAGTAGTAGTAGTGTAGTTATAGTATACTAGTAGAAGTAGTAGTGGTGTTATAGTATACCAGTAGTATTAAGGGAGTTACAGTATACCAGTAGTAGTAATGGAGTTATAGTATACCAGTAGTAGTAATGGAGTTATAGTATACTAGTAGTGGTAGTAGTGTCGTTATAGTATACTAGCAGTGGTAGTAGTGTCGTTATAGAATACTACTAGTAGTGACTGTGTAGTTTACTGTCAATAGTGTAGTTATAGTATACTAAGTAGTAGTAGTAGTGTAGTTGTAGTGTACTATTAGTAATGTACTTACAGTCTAATAGTATGCGTGTTACTATAGAATACTAGTAGTAGTGTCGTTATAGTATACTAGTAGTAGTGTTGTTTTAGTATACTAGTAGTAGTGTTGTTTTAGTATACTAGTAGTAGTGTCGTTTTAGTATACTAGTAGTAGTGTCATTTTAGTATACTGGTAGTAGTGGTGTAGTTATAGTATACTAATAGTAGTTGTAGTGTGGTTATAGTATACTAGTAGTAGCGGTGTAGTTATAGTATTCCAGTAGTAGTGTAGTTATGGTACACTAGTGTTTGTAGTGTAGTTATAGTATACTAGTAGTGTAGTCATAGTAGTAGCCGTGGTGTAAAGTACTTCAGTAAAAATACTTGAAAGTACTACTTAAGTCTTTTTTTTAGTCTTAGTCTTTACTTTACTATTTATATTTTTGACTACTTTTTCTTCACTACATTCCTTTATTTTTTTTTGAATTTTTACCCCCTTTTCTCCCCAATTTCGTGGTATCCAATTGTTGTAGTAGCTACTATCTTGTCTCATCGCTGCAACTCCCGTACGGGCTCGGGAGAGACGAAGGTTGAAAGTCATGCGTCCTCCGATACACAACCCAACCTAGCCGCACTGCTTCTTAACACAGTGCGCATCCAACCCGGAAGCCAGCCGCACCAATGTGTCGGAGGAAACACCGTGCACCTGGCAACCTTGGCTAGCGCGCACTGCGCCCGGCCCCGCCACAGGAGTCGCTGGTGCGCGATGAGACAAGGACATCCCTACCGACCAAGCCCTCCCTAACCCGGACGACGCTGGGCCAATTGTGCGTCGCCCCATGGACCTCCCGGTCGCGGCCGGTTACGACAGAGCCTGGGCGCGAACCCAGAGTCTCTGATGTCACAGCTGGCGCCACCCGGGAGGCCTTCACTACATTCCTAAAGAAAATAATGTACTTTTTACTCAATACGTTTTCTCTGAAACCCAAACGTACTCGTTACATTTTGAATGCTTAGCAGGACAGGAAAATTGTCCAATTCATGTACTTAGCAAGAGAATGTCCGTGGTCATCCCTGTTGCTTCTGATCTTGCGGACTCACTAAACACAAATGCTTATTTTGTAAATGATGTCTGAGTGTTGGAGTGTGCCCTTGGCTATCCGTAAATAAAAAAACAAGAAAATGGTGCCGTCTGGTTTGCTTAATATAAGGAATTTGAAATGATTTATGCTTTTACTTTCAATACTTAAGTATATTTTAACAATTACATTTAGTTTTGATAATTTAGGATATTTAAAACCAAATACTTTTAGACTTTTAATCAAGTAGTATTTTACTGGGTGACTTTCACAAAGATACCTTAGTCATTTTCTAAGGTATCTTTACTTTTACTCAAGTATGACAATTGGGTACGTTTTCCACCACTGACTAGTAGACTAGTTACAGTATACTAACAGTAGTAGTGCCATTATAGTATACTGCTGGTAGCAGTGTCATTATAGTATATTACTACTAGTAGTAATGTCGTTATAGTATACTAGTAGTAGTGTTGGTATATTATACTAGTAGTAGTGCCGTTACTGTATACTAGTAGCAGTGTAGTTATAGTATACATGTAGGAGTGCAGTTATAGTATACTAGTAGTAGTAGTTTAGTTATAGTATACTAGTAGAAGTGTAGTTATAGTGTACTAGTAGTAGTGATAGTGTAGTTATAGAATGTGTGTAGTAGTGTAGTTATAGTATACTAGTAGTGTAGTTATAGTATACTAGTATTATTAGTGTAGTTATAGTATACTACCAGTAGTAGTGTAGTTATAGTATACTATTGTAGTAGTTGAGCAGTTATAGTATACTACTAGAGTAGTGTAGTTATGGTATACTAGTGGTAGTGTAGTTAGTGTACTAGGAGTAGTTTAGTTGTTGTATACCAGTAGTATACCAGTAGTGTAGTTATAATATACTACTATTAGTAGTAGTAGTAGTAGTGTCATTGTAGTATACTAGCAATAGTTCAGTTATTGTATACTAGTGGTAGTATTGTAGTTATAGCATACTAGTAGTAGTAGTGTAGTTATAGTACACTAGTATTAGTAACGGAGTTATCATATACTAGTAGTAGTAGTGTAGTTATGGTATACCAGTAGTAGTAGTAGTGTAGTTATAGTATACTAGTAGCAGTGGTGTAAAGTACTTAATTAAAAATACGTGAAAGTACGACTTAAGTATTTTTGGGGGGTATCTGTACTTTACTGTTTATATTTTTGACTACTTTTACTTCACTACATTCCTAAAGAAAATAATGTACTTTTTATTCCATATATTTTCTCTGAAACGCAAAAGTACTTGTTACATTTTGAATGCTTCGCTGGACAGGAAAATTGTCCAATTCATGCACTTATCAAGAGAACATCCATGGTCATACATATTGCCTCTGATCTGGCTGTTTGTAAATTATGTCTAAGTGTTGGAGTGTGTCCCTGGCTATCCATAAATTTAAAAAACAAGAAAATGATGCCGTCTGGTTTACTTAATATAAGGAATCGTTATAGTATACAAATAGTAGTGTCGTTATAGTATACTAGTTGTACTTTTGTCATTATAGTATACTAGCTGTAGTGTAGTTATAGTATACTAGTTGTCGTAGTGTCGTTATATTATACTAGTAGTAGTTGTGTAGTTATAGTATACTTCTAGTAGTAGTGTAGTGTAGTTATGGTATACTAGTACAGTAGTAATGTGTATGTGTCCAGTCGAGCTGCTGTGTGTAACATAGTGGTGTACAATAACGTGTGTGTGTGTGTGTGTGTGTGTGTGTGTAGGTTGCACTACTCTCCTGTCTCTCTCCAGTCCTGAGCTGCTAACTGAGCTGTGTCAATCTCAGTCCCGTCCTATGAAGCACGTCTCTGTCTCTAAAGGACTCACCACTGTCTTCTCTGGACGGGGCAGAGGCATAACGGTAAGGTGTGTGTGTGTGTGTGTCACACCACTGTCTTCTCTGGATGGGGCAGGGGCTTAAAGGTAAGGTGTGTGTGTGTGTGTCACACCACTGTCTTCTCTGGACGGGGCAGGGGCATAAAGGTAAGAGGTGTGTGTGTGTGTGTGTGTGTCACACCACTGTCTTCTCTGGACGGGGCAGGGGCATAAAGGTAAGGTGTGTGTGTGTGTGTGTCACACCACTGTCTTCTCTGGACCGGGCAGGGGTATAACGGTAAGGTGTGTGTGTGTGTGTCACACCACTGTCTTCTCTGGATGGGGCAGGGGCTTAAAGGTAAGGTGTGTGTGTGTGTGTGTGTGTGTGTGTCACACCACTGTCTTCTCTGGGCGGGGCAGGGGCATAACGGTAAGGTGTGTGTGTGTCACACCACTGTGTCTTCTCTAGACGGGGCAGGGGCATAACGGTAAGGTGTGTGTGTGTGTGTCACACCACTGTCTTCTCTGGACGGGGCAGGGGCATAAAGGTAAGGTGTGTGTGTGTGTCACACCACTGTCTTCTCTGGACGGGGGGAGGACAGAAAGTATTTGGGGCAAGATGTGAGAATGTATGTACTGTGGTGTATATAAACTCTTCCTGACTCTCTCTCTCTCTCTGTGCTCCAGAATCCTAGCCCTGCCACTGCCTCAGGAGCAGCCAACCAGACACTCCGCTCAGACTCCATGGCCAATAGGAGAGGACAGGCAGGTCCCAGGCTGTCTAATGGGACAAAGCGTTAGACTAAGCTAAAGTGCCCCTGATGACCCCAGCTACTGTATAATGTAATTGAAATGAATGAAAACCAGCAGTCCTGTGGCCCTCCGGGGCCTGGAGTTGAGAACTGAATGACACATTATCAAACACTATCTATACTGCCATGTGCCATTGCCAACACACTAACATCAGACATAATGCCAACCCACCGACAGACTTACACACACACACTGTAATACACCCACACACACACTGTACCTCTTCATGTAAGACATGGAAAGCAATGTGGTGAGGTGAAGCAGGTCTCTCTCTGTAAAAAAATAAATTATCAAATGTATCACAACATACTTGTTTGTCTCTATTGTGTGTGTGTGTGTGTGTAACTTCACTGATAAGATCCAACCCATGGCCAGAGTCTAGAGACATCATGAGATACAGGGACTGTGTGTGTGCGTTGATAGAGGGCTGATGAAACAGTGGTTGAGATAAGAGCCAAAGGTTAAAGATCAAGTACAGAGTGTTCCAGGAGGTGTGGCTTAAAGAGGAAGTGTTTCTTTACTGTAAAGCATTTAGAAAGAGAGGGAAAGGAAAACAATACTAAGAAATAGTGTAAGCTGCAAAGGGACAAGAAGATAGAGAGATAAGATATAGAGAAATACAGCTAGGGTGGACAGCCGTTTACTACTAGTTAGTTGTATTCCCCAGCTGGATCTCTCTGTCGCGAATAGCCTGGGGATGAGGTTACCTACCAGTATGTGAGGGGTGGTCTATTGAGTGTGTCTGTGTTCAGGACAGTACCTGTTTGTGTAGACAAGATGGGCATTAATGGGCGACTGCAACGCTACCTGCTGCCAGCCTCCATCATGGCTCTGCTGCTCTTCCTCAGTTCTTTCTGGCTCCGTGAGTTTCCACTTTAACCATAGGATTTAGCTGATACTGTTCTCTGTGTGGCTGTGTGTGTATATTGTGACAAACTGTACACGTGTTTCTCTCGTTCTCAGCTCAGATTGCAATGCGTGATTGTGAGACCTCCTGGCACCCCTGTCTGAGTTTCAATTTCTACCTTCCAACAGTGAGTACACACACACACACAATTTAGCCTGTAGGGAAATGTCTTAACAGTTAGTTAGTTGTTCTATAATTTACATTGTAGTGTGAAACCAAGTGATAGATTGTAATATATAATAAAGATAAATAGGACATACACTACGTGGCCAAAATGATTTGGACACCTGCTCGTTGAACATCTCATTCCAAAATCATGGGCATTAATGTGGAGTTGGTCCCCCTTTGCTGCTATAACAGCCTCCACTCTTCTGGGAAGGATTTCCACTAGATGTTGGAACATTGCTTCTGGGACTTGCTTCCATTCAGCCATAAGAGCATTAGTGAGGTCGAGTACTGATGTTGGGCGATTAGGCCTGGCTTGCAGTCGGCATTCCAATGGTGATATTAGGCGTGTGTGCGGCTGCTCGGCCATGGAAACCCATTTCATTACGCTCCCAACGAAACAGTTATTGTGCTGACGTTGCTTCCAGAGGCAGTTTAGAACGTGGGAGTGAGTGTTGCAACCGAGGACAGACAATTTTTCAGCACTCCGCTGTCCCGTTCTGTGAGCTTTTGTGGCCTACCACTTCACGGCTGAGCCGTTGTTGCTCCTGAAAGTTTCCACTTCACAATATCATCACTTACAGTTTACCAGGGAAGCTTTACTGTCAGTGTTTGTCTATGGAAATTGCATGGCTGTGTGCTCAGTTTATACACCTGTCAGCAACAGGTGTGCCTGAAATAGCTGAATTGACTAATTTGAAAGGGTGTCCACATACTTTTGGTCATGTAGTGTAGATATGATACTTCATCTTCTCCGCCTCTCTCCCTCTCTCTCCTGTTCCAGCTGGAGAGCCCTGTTATTCCTCATCCAGGAGGGGTGCAGAGTGGGGGACAGCAGGGTGAGAGGGGTGTAGTGTTGGGTTCTGTGCCCCCTCTCCAGGTGTGTCAAGGTCAACAATTCCAGGTGTGGCGTCTCATGTCCCACCTGACCTCTTCCATGGCTACGCACTCTGATGATGTTCTGCTGGAGCACTACCTCTACAGCTGGGACGAACTCATCAAGTACGGTGTGTGTGTGTCTGTGTGTGAGAGTGTTTATAAGGGGAACACCTTTTAAACTTGCCATAAATGATACAGTAAGGAGTTGTTAGGTGAAGGGCTCTACATTGATTCCCCACTCCTCTCTCTCTAGGTTTATGGAATCTCTCGGACCTCTGGTCAGTTTTTTCTCTCAGAAGGTCAAGGATAAGATCGCTGTCATCAGAGAGCTGGCCCAGCAGGAGAAAGAGGCCCTTGAGAAACGAAGTCCAGTAGAAGGACACTCTGGACTACAAACTCGCACATCAGGACTACAAGGCCCAGCGGCCTACAGTTCAGTGCGTTCCATGGTGGAGTCGGAGCTGCAAAGGGGCTTGGTGAACTTCAGTGTGCGGACGCGATCCGGCTGCAGAAATCTGCTGCGGCTCCACCGTTCGCTGCTCTGGATCCTGCTGCTACTGCAGGGCCTGGGGGAGGGACCGGACGCACAGGGGGTTTACCGCACCCCTGGGGAGCTCTGCAGGTATCTTTAGATAGAAAACATTCACACACACACTCAAAAGGTTACTTCACAATTTCACTAAATTATTGAAGACCAAGTCTCACACTACCCATAGCCTGATGGCCATGCCAGCTTGCCAGTATCGTGGGCACAGATGCCTGCTCTCTCATTCATGCATACACACACTAACCCTAACCTTGCCCCTGTTCCCTAGGGATGCGTACACCGTGGCCCTGGCCCCCCATCACCCCTGGTTGATCCGCAGTGCGGCTGAGCTGGTGTTTGTAGCTCTGCCAGACAGAAGAGTGTTCCTGGATATAGTTTGTGTGAGAAAAGAGGAGGAGGTTGGGCCGGTGCTCAACATTGTTGTAGACGTTATGAGAGAGGTATACACACGCACACAGAGCATACTGGAAGAACACAACATGATAGAGCTGCCATAGAAAGACACAGACAGACAGACAGGTATGCCAGCACACATAGCCTGCACAGACTGTAAAGACACGTGATAGAAAGACTGTAGAAACACACAGCAACTCCGTTAGTTAGGCCTACCGTATAAGCCTGTTAACAACTGTATATGTAGAAAAGCCCTTATAACTAATGAGAACCGTGGAATACTTGCTTTGTGTCAGTGAAAGGAGTGAATAAACATGTTATTTATTCACATGTCTGTAGTTGTTCTTCTGTGTGTGTGTCTACTACTGTAAATCACAGAAGTAGAATTAAGTACCTGGATCACCAGGCGGGCACTCTGTCCTTCTA
This sequence comes from Oncorhynchus mykiss, assembly GCF_057628025.1. Classification (NCBI taxonomy): domain Eukaryota; kingdom Metazoa; phylum Chordata; class Actinopteri; order Salmoniformes; family Salmonidae; genus Oncorhynchus; species Oncorhynchus mykiss. The sequence goes on along the minus strand of NC_143042.1, from coordinate 44,879,136 downwards.
CAGTGTCTCTGACACAATGACCCTCCTCCACAGTGTCCAGACCAGATTCACGCAGCCCCTCTATCCTGGGTTCTGGCTTCATTGCTTTAAGACCACAGCTGTGTTATGTGAGTTAGACTAGAGTCCTATGTCAGTGATGCTTTACCCTACTATTATGTGAATTGTTTATTTCCTTCTTCTGTGACCCCCAGAGGATTGTCTAGATAGAATTTGAGGTTATGGTTTACCATGCCTTACTATTCTGTGAGGTTTTCCTTTTCTTTGAATAGCAGAGGATTGACTTTCACAGATTCAGTTATTTCTAGAATTCAAAGTTATTTTCCCCAAATCCTATGATGTTGAACATGAATCTGTATCTCCGGTGAGACTTTACCTCTGAAGGCAGCATGTGATAGGCCATACATTGTTTTCAGAATAATTTATTAACCTGTTCTTTCCCTTTGTAATCGTGTACTCTTTTTCAGAGGTAGCCATTTGTTATGTAGGCTACAGTGCATATGTTGCTGTATATTCTATGTGTATTTATCCTAGATCTCTCACATGCTTGATGTTACAGGTCCCCTCGAGGTCCATAATATACCAATAGTTTTTCAATCAAATGAAGTAAGTAGTTTACTGAGCCCTTATTTACAGTGTTCACTCAATATTGACAATGCTGAAGCAAATGCAAACAGATAAATAAACAGCGTGTTTGTTGAGCATCTGATTAGTGAACTACTTCTTTCACATTCAGAGCCTCCTAATGCTCTAGTGGCAATCACAAAGCAGCATGAATACTCTGTTTTGAAATACATTTAACCAAGTGAGTTACATTTAATTTTACAGTGTCTTTTTTGTGAAAAACGACATGAAAAGATAACAAGGAAATGAATTGAATGCAGTAAATCTTTATTTTATTAATAAAAGTGTTGTTATTTGTTAGATTGACATTTTAAGGTGTTCCAAAAGCATTTGTTGATGGCCGAGAACATCCTGACAAAGATGGAGGGTTTGTGTTTCTTCTCCTTGGGTTGAGAAGTGGAGAGACAACTCTCTGGAAGTGGAGCCATGACAGCCTTTGGCACTGTGTTGGGTACTAGAGACCGAAGGGAAAGTTGGCATGAACTTTAGTCAACAAACCTACATGGACTTGGTTTTAAAATTATTGAGTGCTCATCCTTTCATGTTGCTAATGTTGTGGGACTGTGAAATATTATGCCGTTTATATATATTTATATATATATATTTTATATCAGAGTTTATATAAAAAACTGTGATAAAATAATAATTAGCCGTTAGACTTACATATGCAATGGTCCTCTTCCTGGGGAACCTTAATCTGGTCCTGGGCTTCCTCTGAGGGCTGTACCTGCTTTTTGTTGCGCCGCCTGAAGCACTTATTGTTTCAAAATAAAATGTCTTACTGAATGTAATTCTTAAAACAACATAATTTAGACAACAGCAACAAGTATAAAGTAATGCCATTGAGAGGTATTCATATTATGTAGTAAGATACCCAACAGCAAGTAATAAACACCAAAAAAATTACAGCAAAACTCAATAATAACATTTCACATAGACCCATTTCTGGTTTACCTTGAGGTTGAGTCTGAACTTGGAAAACTTTGGGAGGAATCTGAACCTCCATTTGCCTTGTTTCACAGCCCGAGGAGAACTGGAATCACTCTGGGCCTGCTCCACAGACCCAGTAGCAATGATGGATGCCTCTCTGTCATGGATGTTGTCCTCCACTGTGTGACTAGAGGCTCCAGAAATGTTGTCCATCACTTGGTGACATATCGCGCTTGTGAACAGATTCACTGTGTCATCGTAAACCTGCGAAGAACTAGCAGACACCAGAGAGCTACTACCATCAAGTACAGTCACTAGAGAAGTAGTGGAACTTGAGCTACGGTGACTAGATGTGCTCGACGGAACATCGTAAAGGGAGGCTTCCTGATCCAAGCCCCACAATGAAGGAGGCAAGATCAAAGGAAGCAGCAATTGCTTCACTAACTCCTCAGCGAACATGTAGATGAGTTTGGAGGAGAAGGGTTTCCCCACTTGGTTTTCCCTCCTTGCTAGGTTAAGCAAAACTGTGTCAGAGACACACTTAGCGACTGCCACCGATTTGATTAGTGGGATGCTGTTCTGCTCCCGAATGAGGCTCTCAAGTTGAGCAACAAGGTCATGGCACAATGAGTGAATCTTCTCCTTTGAGATAAGTTCTTCTAGTGATGTTAGATCAGAGTCTGGAGAAGTGATCTGCTGCATCACTTCAGGATCAAGATGGTCAATGATGAAGCTCACCACACCATTCAGGGTTTTTCCTAGGTCACTCAATGAGGCCCCGGATGCAATATCATCGCTTGCATCAATACATGTGCTTCTAATGACAGGGAAGCTACTGTCCAGTAACTCAGTTGACATTGGAGTTCCTGGGAGAGTGTGAGTATTGCTCAATCTCTGAGACCTTGAGCCTTTTGAAGCAGTAGATAAAGAAGTTGAAGGCCTTTGAAGCTCTTGCCACTCTTGCTCTGTATCATCCTCACTGCAAACTGTCTCCACACCCTCCAGCATCATTCCCACAATGCCATGGAGTTGCACCAGCTCCCGTGAGGTCATCAATTCCTCCGATCTGGTCATTTCCTCTTGGATGGCAAGCAAGATTTGACTGCTGCTTTTTTTGGCTTGCATGATGATAACATCTGTGGTTTTTACATCTGGTTGATGATGCCGGATGAAAAACTCTCTCAGGTTGTTCCGCAGGTGCCTATAAATAGTCTGTGCTGTAGACCAAAGTTTAAAGTCAGAAATGGCAACAGCACTTTGCCAGCTCTTGCTTGATGTCTCAGAATAACTTGTGGTACCATGTAGAAGGGCAGAATCAGTTGGCTGTAGACTATCAGTTGATTCGGTGGTCTGCAACAGGCTCTTCATGTCTTTCACAACGGCTGCAACAACCCCAAAAGAGGATGAGTCCATGCTCATAAAGGAAGTTGAGGAGGAATCCTGTTGAATGCCAAAATCTGATTGACTGACCCGACTAGTGTGGGAGTCTGATATGCTGGAACTTCCTGAGTTGGAAAAGCACCTGACAGATTCAATTAGGACTTGTTTCACTCGTTTCACAGCCTGTGTCTGAAACGTTTCACTGGAGAGTTCGCAAATTAATGCATTTGGAGAAACGCACAAACTCTCTGATGAAGAAGTTGCAGAACTTGCGGCAGAGATGACCTTTAACCAAGCTATGACATGGTCCACAAACTCAGTAGCCAAAAGGGACGTATCCGATGACATCTTTTCATGTGAATATGTCAATTCTTCCTCAGGAACTTCTGGCTTGTAACATGACACAATTGTGCTCACAACCTCCTTAGTGGTAGAGTCGAGGTGAAGCTGAATGATCTGAGGGCTAAGAGCCATAAGTCTGGAGCTTTCGCTCTGATGTCTATGAAGAGCCACTTCTCCTGGTGATATGATCCCTGGAAGCATACGCTCACTCTTGTTGGATCCAAATAACTTTTGGTTCAAAGTAGGAGCAGAAATGTTTTTAGCTTGCTCTAGATTCTCCTCTTTGTCTCGTTCTGAGCTGTTAGGGGCCAAAAGTCGAGAGTAAAATCCCCTCAGCGTATTCTGCAACCTTTTAGAAAGGTTAAGGGCCGCGGGTAGAGCTTTCATTTTTGTGAAATCTGATTGTGCGATACATGTCATATCGCTCAGAAAGGAATCCATAATTTCAGAGGCTTCAGAACCTACATTAATTGTAGTTGTTAAAAGTTCTGGCATAGCTGGCAGATTCCTTTCACTGGCCAGATTACATGAATGCTCAGGTGTGCAAGCAGACATTTGTGCAGATAGACTTCTGCTAGACCTAATGAGCACTTCGCTAATAGCGTTAGTGGCTTCTGACTTCAATTCACCACTGGAGAATTTCTCAATGGTTGTCATTACAGGAGATCCAAGCTTTTTCTCAGAAGGTGAAAGTATGAGGATGTTTGGACTCACCAAGCTGCCAGAGGACACAGTCTCTTTCAGATTGTTTTTCTCTGCTAGGGAGTCTTCCAGAAGACCACCAACACTATCCCTTGAAGCCAAAACATTTACTTTGTGTGTTATTTCTCGAAGCACATCCATTGTTCCTTGCTCTCCTCCCTGGCATTCTCTGGAGTTGACCATAACAGCCATGACCTCTCCTGTCAATGGTGCAAGAGAAGCCTCAATGTCCACATTCTCCTTAGATGGATTGGTTTTGGCTTGAGGCGCAGCCTGTCCAGTGATTCCAAACCTCCGCAACTTGGCACAGATAACAGACACCAGCTTCTGGGCGGCCTGCATGGCATATCGCCTGCCAGTGTCACACAACACTGGTCTTGATTTACCTGAGCTGGAACAGGAGATGATCAGTGAGATGTCAGAGTTCACCTGACTCACAACATCTCTGACCAAAGATCTGGTCAATCCAGGTGAGCCAGAAGAGCAGGATTGATCACCCAGCGTTTGGAGAATTGTGGCCTCTGTGATCCCAAAGAGGGCATTCAGAGGATCTGTCAGTCGAACGTCTACTCGATGTGCCCTCTGCAACGACGTCTGGGAACTTCAAAACAAACACAATAATTTATCAGTCTTGGCTAATGTTTACATATTGATCTCTAAAAATAACTCTACAAATTCACCTAAATCCCAATAATTATAATATTTAGTTCTCTAAAGATGTGGTGCCTGCCTTCTTATTTTACCATAAAAACAGTCGTAAAAACAGTCGTTCATTAGCTTTTCATTCTTAGAAGTGTCATATGCTGTGTAATGTGTGAAAAAGTTGGTTTGAATTTAGTATGTACACGGTGCTAAGATCAGTCAGGTCAGGCACACAGTTGAAGTGTGGTCGGTGAACATACCTTGTGGAAGAACGTGGAGTGGGTGTGTGGGAGCTGTAATAATGTCTGCCACTGCCAGGCCTCTTAGGTAGACCATCTTCATTCAATTTCACCACATGTTCCTGGATGCTTGCAATGTTGGCGCACTCTGATCCAGTCAGCGAGGGAGAGGAACTAGCTTCTCCAGCGGAATCCAGCTCTAATATTTGTGCAAGGGTCGGGATGAGGATCTCTACCGCAATGTGGGAAACCGTTTTCGCTATCTTCCTACACATTTTGGCAAGTTGTACTTTGGTTGTCTGTTTCAATACAAAAAAAAGAGCATAATATTTATTATTGAGCGCCTGTGTTGTCAAGTGCTTAGTTAGTCAATATGATAAACTTCATGTCCAACTTTCTATCAAATAATCACACATCAAATGTTGACAGATAAACTTACAGGATTTCTCATGCCCTCCTGAATCACCTTCCACTGCCTGATAAAGACACAAGTTAACAGGTTCAGTTGTTTTGTAGTGGTCCAGACAGGGTTGTTGTATAAAGAATGGATGCTATTTAAAGATTTTGAGCATACCTATCAGTGAGATTCCTCATGAAATTGATGAGGATTGGGAAGCAGGCGTCCTCTTCCATTACTGAGGGGTAAAGTTGACTCTTGCGTAATTCCTCATGTAAGAGTTGAATTACGGCCGCTCTGTTTCGGTATTTATCTGGATAGTGAGCTCGGGGTGAACAGAATGCCACTGAGGAACCTAAAGGACAAAAATAAATTAGTTTTTAAAATAATGAATCTGCACAACAAAAGGAACAAAACAGTACATGTACTAGGAAAATAAATAGTTTAATATAGAAAAATCTCTAACCTTCTTCAGTGCCTTGGTCTGCTGATTTTTTGGGGGCCTTCAAGAATACAGTTTTCAAATCACACATTATTATTTGTAACATCAAGTTAAAGCAGTCCATTATTTAGCCAATTGATAGCAAGATAGATTCAAACCTAGAAAATAACGCAAGTGGCCAGAGGACCAATCACACCTTCCTCTCATTCTTTCTATCCTATACAGTGTTTATCAAAATGAAAGTAAGGAGTTTTTTTAATATGTAGAGATTCTGTAAACTTTTTGTTGAAAAGCTGTGAAGCTGTTGAAAGACTGCCTCCTTTTCATCTGACATTGAATCAAGTTTGTAAAATGAAACAGGATAGATTAAAACCTAGCAAAAACATTTTAAAAAATGATAAGAGGACCAATCTTACCTTGCCACACATAACCTTCTTCTCTTCCTTTAGTTGAGCGTCTGGTATCTCTGCCTCCACCTCCTCTTCCATCCCTTTCTCCTGGTGGCTATCTTCCAAGTCCTGTTGAAATCAAGTGTTGTTATAATCATCATAACTAGCCTGTAAAAAAATTACAGCAAAACTCAATAATAACATTTCACTTAGACCCATTTCTGGTTTACCTTGAGGTTGAGTCTGAACTTGGAAAACTTTGGGAGGAATCTGAACCTCCATTTGCCTTGTTTCACAGCCCGAGGAGAACTGGAATCACTCTGGGCCTGCTCCACAGACCCAGTAGCAATGATGGATGCCTCTCTGTCATGGATGTTGTCCTCCACTGTGTGACTAGAGGCTCCAGAAATGTTGTCCATCACTTGGTGACATATCGCGCTTGTGAACAGATTCACTGTGTCATCGTAAACCTGCGAAGAACTAGCAGACACCAGAGAGCTACTACCATCAAGTACAGTCACTAGAGAAGTAGTGGAACTTGAGCTGCGGTGACTAGATGAGCTCGACGGAACATCGTAAAGGGAAGCTTCCTGATCCATTTCCCACAATGAGGGAGGCAAGATCAAAGGAAGCAGCAATTGCTTCACTAACTCCTCAGCGAACATGTAGATGAGTTTGGAGGAGAACGGTTTCCCCACTTGGTTTTCCCTCCTTGCTAGGTTAAGCAAAACTGTGTCAGAGACACACTTAGCGACTGCCACCGATTTGATTAGTGGGATGCTGTTCTGCTCCCGAATGAGGCTCTCAAGTTGAGCAACAAGGTCATGGCACAATGAGTGAATCTTCTCCTTTGAGATAAGTTCTTCTAGTGATGTTAGATTAGAGTCTGGAGAAGTGATCTGCTGCATCACTTCAGGATCAAGATGTTCAATGATGAAGCTCACCACACCATTCAGGGTTTTTCCTAGGTCACTCAATGAGGCCCCGGATGCAATATCATCGCTTGCATCAATACATGTGCTTCTAATGACAGGGAAGCTACTGTCCAGTAACTCAGTTGACATTGGAGTTCCTGGGAGAGTGTGAGTATTGCTCAATCTCTGAGACCTTGAGCCTTTTGAAGCAGTAGATAAAGAAGTTGAAGGCCTTTGAAGCTCTTGCCACTCTTGCTCTGTATCATCCTCACTGCAAATTGTCTCCACACCCTCCAGCATCATTCCCACAATGCCATGGAGTTGCACCAGCTCCCGTGAGGTCATCAATTCCTCCGATCTGGTCATTTCCTCTTGGATGGCAAGCAAGATTTGACTGCTGCTTTTTTTGGCTTGCATTATGATAGCATCTGTGGTTTTTACATCTGGTTGATGATGCCGGATGAAAAAGTCTCTCAGGTTGTTCCGCAGGTGCCTATAAATAGTCTGTGCTGTAGACCAAAGTTTAAAGTCAGAAATGGCAACACCACTTTGCCAGCTCTTGCTTGATGTCTCAGAATAACTTGTGGTGCCATGTAGAAGGGCAGAATCAGTTGGCTGTAGACTATCAGTTGATTCGGTGGTCTGCAACAGGCTCTTCATGTCTTTCACAACGGCTGCAACAACCCCAAAAGAGGATGAGTCCATGCTCATAAAGGAAGTTGAGGAGGAATCCTGTTGAATGCCAAAATCTGATTGACTGACCAGACTAGTGTGGGACTCTGATATGCTGGAACTTCCTGAGTTGGAAAAGCACCTGACAGATTCAATTAGGACTTGTTTCACTCGTTTCACAGCCTGTGTCTGAAACGTTTCACTGGAGAGTTCGCAAATTAATGCATTTGGAGAAACGCACAAACTCTCTGATGAAGAAGTTGCAGAACTTGCGGCAGAGATGACCTTTAACCAAGCTATGACATGGTCCACAAACTCAGTAGCCAAAAGGGACGTATCCGATGACATCTTTTCATGTGAATATGTCAATTCTTCCTCAGGAACTTCTGGCTTGTAACATGACACAATTGTGCTCACAACCTCCTTAGTGGTAGAGTCGAGGTGAAACTGAATGATCTGAGGGCTAAGAGCCATAGGTCTGGAGCTTTCGCTCTGATGTCTATGAAGAGCCACTTCTCCTGGTGATATGATCCCTGGAAGCATACGCTCATTCTTGTTGGATCCAAATAACTTTTGGATCAAAGTAGGAGCAGAAATGTTTTTAGCTTGCTCTAGATTCTCCTCTTTGTCTCGTTCTGAGCTGTTAGGGGCCAAAAGTCGAGAGTAAAATCCCCTCAGCGTATTCTGCAACCTTTTAGAAAGGTTAAGGGCCGCTGGTAGAGCTTTCATTTTTGTGAAATCTGATTGTGCGATACATGTCATATCGCTCAGAAAGGAATCCATAATTTCAGAGGCTTCAGAATCTACATTAATTGTAGTTGTTAAAAGTTCTGGCATAGCTGGCAGATTCCTTTCACTGGCCAGATTACATGAATGCTCAGGTGTGCAAGCAGACATTTGTGCAGATAGACTTCTGCTAGACCTAATGAGCACTTCGCTAATAGCGTTAGTGGCTTCTGACTTCAATTCACCACTGGAGAATTTCTCTATGGTTGTCATTACAGGAGATCCAAGCTTTTTCTCAGAAGGTGAAAGTATGAGGATGTTTGGACTCACCAAGCTGCCAGAGGATACAGTCTCTTTCAGATTTTTTTCCTCTGCTAGGGAGTCTTCCAGAAGACCACCAACACTATCCCTTGAAGCCAAAACATTTACTTTGTGTGTTATTTCTCGAAGCACATCCATTGTTCCTTGCTCTCCTCCCTGGCATTCTCTGGAGTTGACCATAACAGCCATGACCTCTCCTGTCAATGGTGCAAGAGAAGCCTCAATGTCCACATTCTCCTTAGATGGATTGGTTTTGGCTTGAGGCGCAGCCTGTCCAGTGATTCCAAACCTCCGCAACTTGGCACAGATAACAGACACCAGCTTCTGGGCGGCCTGCATGGCATATCGCCTGCCAGTGTCACACAACACTGGTCTTGATTTACCTGAGCTGGAACAGGAGATGATCAGTGAGATGTCAGAGTTCACCTGACTCACGACATCTCTGACCAAAGATCTGGTCAATCCAGGTGAGCAGGATTGATCACCCAGCGTTTGGAGAATTGTGGCCTCTGTGATCCCAAAGAGGGCATTCAGAGGATCTGTCAGTCGAACGTCTACTCGATGTGCCCTCTGCAACGACGTCTGGGAACTTCAAAACAAACACAAGAATTGATCAGTCTTGGCTAATGTTTACATATTGATCTCTGCAAATCAATACTTTAAATTCACCTAAATCCCAATAATTATAATATTTGGTTCTCTGAAGATGTGGTGTCTGCCTTCTTACTTTACCATAAAAACAAGTTGTTCATTAGCTTTTCATTCTTAGACGTGTCATATGCTGTGTAATGTGTGAAAAAGTTGGTTTGAATTCAGTATGTACACGGTGCTAAGATCAGTCAGGTCAGGCACACAGTTGAAGTGTGGTCGGTGAACATACCTTGTGGAAGAACGTGGAGTGGGTGTGTGGGAGCTGTAATAATGTCTGCCACTGCCAGGCCTCTTAGGTAGACCATCTTCATTCAATTTCACCACATGTTCCTGGATGCTTCCAATGTTGGCGCACTCTGATCCAGTCAGCGAGGGAGAGGAACTAGCTTCTCCAGCGGAATCCAGCTCTAATATTTGTGCAAGGGTCGGGATGAGGATCTCTACTGCAATGTGGGAAACCGTTTTCGCTATCTTCCTACACATTTTGGCAAGTTGTACTTTGGTTGTCTGTTTCAATACAAAAAAAAGAGCATAATATTTATTATTGAGCGCCTGTGTTGTCAAGTGCTTAGTTAGTCAATATGATAAACTTCATGTCCAACTTTCTATCAAATAATCACACATCAAATGTTGACAGATAAACTTACAGGATTTCTCATGCCCTCCTGAATCACCTTCCACTGCCTGATAAAGACACAAGTTAACAGGTTCAGTTGTTTTGTAGTGGTCCAGACAGGGTTGTTGTATAAAGAATGGATGCTATTTAAAGATTTTGAGCATACCTATCAGTGAGATTCCTCATGAAATTGATGAGGATTGGGAAGCAGGCGTCCTCTTCCATTCCTGAGGGGTAAAGTTGACTCTTGCGTAATTCCTCATGTAAGAGTTGAATTACGGCCGCTCTGTTTTGGTATTTATCTGGATAGTGAGCTCGGGGTGAACAGAATGCCACTGAGGAACCGAAAGGACAAAAATAAATTCGTTTTTAAAATAATGAATCTGCACAACAAAAGGAACAAAACAGTACATGTACTAGGAAAATAAATAGTTTAATATAGAAAAATCTCTAACCTTCTTCAGTGCCTTGGTCTGCTGATTTTTTGGGGGCCTTCAAGAATACAGTTTTCAAATCACACATTATTATTTGTAACATCAAGTTAAAGCAGTCCATTATTTAGCCAATTGATAGCAAGATAGATTCAAACCTAGAAAATAACGCAAGTGGCCAGATGACCAATCACACCTTCCTCTCATTCTTTCTATCCTATACAGTGTTTATCAAAATGAAAGTAAGGAGTTTTTTTAATATGTAGAGATTCTGTAAACTTTTTGTTGAAAAGCTGTGAAGCTGTTGAAAGACTGCCTCCTTTTCATCTGACATTGAATCAAGTTTGTAAAAATGAAACAGGATAGATTAAAACCTAGCAAAAAAAATGTAAAAAATGATAAGAGGACCAATTTTACCTTGCCAGACATGACCTTCTTCTCTTCCTTTAGTTGAGCGTCTGGTTTCTCTGCCTCCACCTCCACCTCCTCTTCCATCCCTTTCTCCTGGTCGCTATCTTCCAAGTCCTGTTGTAATCAATTGTTGTTGTTATAATCATCATAACTAGCCTATTTCAGTTATCCTCAAAATGAAAGTCATTAAAAGTGTTTTAACCCATTAAGCTTTTTATCTGTAGACATTGTGAAAAGTTGTGTTAATAAGACGTAACACAAAGCTGCCAAAATAGACCTACCTCTTCCTTGTCTGACTTTAAATGAATTTGTAAAACGAAACCAAAAAGTGCAGAAATGTGTTCTAGTTATATGCTATGCCATCTAAGCACAGTCTGCACCAAGGACACAGCAGAGAAGTGTCCGCGTGAACTGCATCCAAAGTACTCAAACAGGTGTTGACCATTAGAGATCCTATTAAATAAAAGCATTCTAATTCCAAGGTTCTAATTCCTAATTCTATGGTGTTGACCTTATTGACGTCATAATGATGGCATAGTGGACAACGGGTGGCCCTGCACAGGAATTTGAATGCAACCATGGAAAATAGTCTAATATGATAAAAAATAAATATCTCGGTTGCAGTAATAATAAGGCCTATATGGAAGGAAAGGGGATACCTAGTCAGTTGCGCAAATGAATTGCATTCAAATGAAATGTGTCTTCGGCATTTATCCCAAGCCCTCTGACAAGGCATAATAACTGGTTCCATCCACACAGTTAGACCTACGCGACAATATAACAGCTAGGCCTATGTGATATATTTCCTTCATCACATGCAAGTCAACCCAATAGAAGTTCAACTTGGTTGATTTAAAAAAAGATGTATGCTATTACTCACCATTCTTTACGTCGACAAACCGTGTGTCGACTTTGTCACAGCTGTCAGCAAAAAAAAAACAATGGTGTGAAAGTAGGACTGCGCAAACAACACGAAAACAGATGCGATTGGAGATTCAGTTTAAGAATAATTGTAATTGACAGCGACTGAATCGGAATACAGCGATCTCACGTTCAGCACCAAAGTGCAGTGGACAGCGGTCGTCTCTCGTGCAACCCCATCCTTCAGTAATAGGCCTATAACAAAAAGTGTCGGGTCGAAGTTTGGGTGAAAACACGAAGTAAAGATTGTAGCTTTAAGGCAAACTATGGGGGAAATGACACGGGCGATAGCACTATCTGTCCGTTCTGATCTGGATGGTAGCAAAATACAAGGTTTTGACTATATTTTGCATTAGGCAAAGTAAGAAATATTTTTAAATATAGCCATAGCTTTCAATAAGCGACATAAGGCACTTACTTTTTCTTCATCCATCTCTGTGTTGAATTGATGAAAATGTTTCTGTGGTGGGATGTCAATTAATAATGATAGGCTACACAATGGTTGTACATGACGTAACAGAGAGATGGGCGTGTGTATGCCTTTGTGGCGTTATCAATCTAAAATAAATGCTAAGATTTAAAAATAAAACAGTTTTGCCATAAGCATTCACACATGTCTAAAAAATATTCTAAATCCATAACATGGTTTGTTCACCATAGTGCCAACCTCATCCCTTAGTAATAGGCCTATAGAAAAAGTGGCTGGGCAGCAGTGCTTTTTAGCTGAAAAACGAATGAAGGATTTTAGCTTTAAGGCAAACTAGGGGAAAACAACGACACGTGCTCATGACACTGTCTCCAAGGTTCTAATCTAAATGGTAGCAAAATATAAGGTTTTGATTATGTTTAGTTGTACATGACATAACGATGTGTCTGTAGGCTTGTTCTACATTGCAGCCGAAAGTGCAGGCGATTTCCGAATGACTGATCTACAATACAAAGAACCTTGAATCCTAAATAAATCTCATTGTTATTTGTAGATCCGTCAGTCAGTCACAATTTACCCAGGACACATAATGGTTTTGATCCTCTCGAACACGTATTTTTGTATTTCGCTCCTTTTTTCGTATTCCCGTGGGGGAAACGTCATCAACAAGAGACAAAATAGGTTTCCAAAGGAAAGCCTTTTTAGAGAAATACAGACCATCTAATTTAGCTTTTGGTACTATTACCTGTGTTTAACGCATTTCCTCTGATATGTATAATCACATTTGTAATTTGGGTATACTAATTTGCTAAATTATAGTGTGTTAACTAATTAATTATTCGTCAAGAAAGGTTGAGCGACTCAACTGTTTCTCAACTGTGCGAGGACCTCACTGGAAAACGAAACATACACGCCAGTGTCTCTGAATTCTAAAATATAGCTAGCTAAATGATTATTTATTGCCGCAGATAATAAGGTAATGTCTTCTGTTTGATTTGCTACCTTTTAAAATCTTTTGAAACAGCCATACTGTTATTTGTTAGACTGAGTAAGTCGCTAGAAAGTTAACGTTTAATTAGGTTGTTAGCTAACTTAGTTCGAATGAGCTAAATACATATAAGCATGCACATTAGCTACATAACGTAGACTCCGTGTTCTCACTTGTAGAATTCAAAACACTAGATAACTAATGATGAATGAATGCCAATACCTTCAGTGCAATGTTACTCAGCCATGAGTATGAGATATATCATGAGATATGATCATTCACAGGTGTAGTTAAACACATAATGGTAGACACAGAGGAAAGAGTCGTAGGTGGTGGTGGTGCCCTATCATCTACCATGAACCCAGGTGGAAAGAACAAAGAGAATGAGAAGAAGAAGAGGTCCCGTGTGAAGCAGCTGCTTGCAGACGTGAAGAAGCAGGTGGACTTCTGGTTTGGGGATGTCAACCTTCACAAGGACAGGTTTCTAAGACGACTCATTGAGGAGTCACGAGATGGATGTAAGTAGTTGTAATGGGCAGCATTTGGCGTCATTGTCCCATCCTACGTAGCTGTTGCCTGATCCTGATAACATAGCAGAAAACACCAACAATAAGTGTTTTGTCTATCTTGTGGTCAGGGTAGAATTTTGGCCCATATTTGTGATGGAGATTAAGGGATAACATACAACAATCATCCTATTCTCACTCGTCCTGTACTGCTACTTTGGAATTATGTTCCTGTCAACTAACAGTGGTTTTATTTTCTACAGATGTTGATATATCTGTTTTGACGTCCTTCAACCGAATGAAAAATCTGACAACTGATTGCAAATTGATTGCAAGGGCAATTAAAAATTCATCTGTCGTTGAGGTCAAGTATTACTGTACATAATCTGTTTTTCAGTTGCTGGTTGGAATTTTGTATTGAAATCTTAGACATATGGTGTTCACTGTGATCTGTTTTGGTCTTTCAGGTCAACCTAGAGGGAACTAAAGTTCGACGGCAGCGTCCAATTGGAGAGGATCCGAAAGATGTAGACAACCGAACAGTCTATGTGGTAAATACCAGTTTTGTTCATGTTTGTCAAGTCATGATGTGGTCCTTTGAATACAAAACGCTATATTAAATAAATATATTTTTCCCCCAGGAGCTTCTGCCCAAGAAAGTAACACACGACTGGCTAGAACGAGTGTTTACCAAATGTGGAAATGTGGTTTACGTCAGTGTACCGAGATACAAAACCACGGGCCACTCCAAAGGGTTCGCCTTCATTGAGTTTGAGACGGAAGAGGAGGCACAGAAAGCCATAGAGGTGAGATATAAAGATTCCTCTGTAATGACTTTTGTGATCAAATGGATGTGTCCTACCTAGTAATAAGGTAGAGAACTAACCATGTTCTCCTCGTCCAGATGCTGAACAACCCTCCAGAGGACGCCCCCAGGAAACCTGGCATCTTCCCTAAGACCAAGAACAGGAAGCCTATCCCCGATCCTCCCACCCTGAACACCACACTAGGTGGGTATTGGGAAGAATAAAGCATTGCTGGTTAACTCCAGAGTGACTACACACAATTACAACAAATGCATATTTTGGAAGCTTTTTAGTTAAGTGCCAACATTTAAGTGTCAAGTTAAAGCCCTTTACCATCTGTTAAACTACTGTGTCTGTTTTTTGCAGACGAGGAAGAGGAAAAGAAAAGGAGGAAGAAGAAGAAGTCCCGGGGCAGCACCAAAGAGGACACCCCGTCACAGGCTGAGACGACAGTGGGCGGGGCCAAAGAACAAGAAATAGAATCTGAGTCTAAGCCCTCTGACAGGAAGAGGAAATGCACTGCCGAGGGTGCAGAGGTTGTAGCACCTGAGGGGGGCACAGATAAGGCCCCTGCCAAAAGGCTAGAGAAGAAGAGACGCCGGTCCCAGGCAGGGGAAAGCTCAGAGAGTGACGTCCAGGGAGACATGCCCGCTAAGCTGAGAAGGATGAGCGAGGGGGAGGAGGGCAAGGTGAAGGAGGAAGACAAGGTGAAGGAGAGCGATGGGAAAGGTAAGGATCTTCATTGTATTGAACCTACACATTGCTTGTGAACAGATAAAATCACTGGTTTTGGGTACAAGAAAATACATGTGGGCAGTTTTGACTAAATCCAGTCCAAAAGATGGTCTACTGGTCAGCAGAGACAAATAATGCCTAATAGTAATCTGGTGTCTTCAGATTTGCCTGTCAAGGTTGAGGAGGAAGAGGAGGAGAAGATGGACGACTCCCTTCTAAAAGCTAAGAGGAAGAGGAAGAAGAAGCACAAGGAGAGGGCGAAGATTGGTGAAGAGGTCATTCCTCTCCGTGTTCTCTCCAAGTAAGAACCTTCATGCATCTTTATGACTAATAGCCTGCTCTGAGTCAATCAGACCAATGGCATTGATTTAATCTAAATAAATCCCTAATTAAATTGGTCTAAACCATAGCATCTTTATTGAACAATCCAATACCCCAGTGTTAGACAAGATATTGTTATTCAAATCGAGAGCTTGCTCTCTCTCGTTCTCTTCTTTCTCTTCCTCCTTCTCTCCACACTCTCCCTTTTGCTGTCTGGATGGAAGGAAAGACTGGCTGAAGTTGAAGGTGGAGTATCTGACCCTGCAGAAGAGGAGCATGGGAGCTCTGAAGGCATGCCTGACCAAGTTCCACCACAAGGGGGCAGGAGCAGGAGAGAAAATGGAGATGGACACCAGTCTCCAACAGAAACAGACATCTCGTTAGTGCCTAATATTTATCCACTACTTACCTATCTGTCAGTAGTACAACTTCTGCATGTTTAAATCCCCTAGTACTCTCATATAAATCTCCCACATATTGATATTGAGTCACATGTTAGTTTGCTGTCCACATATTACATCAGAATAAATGCTGAAAATCATTTGAAACCGGTTCCCATACAGTTGACCATTTCCACACACAATATTATGTCTTCTTCACCATTTTTTTTCCCTAAGCTGAGGAGAGTAAGAAAGCAGGTGAAAAGGAGAGCCCCCTTGGCCCTCAGTTTGAGAGTGGCTGCATCGTCAGGATCACCCACACCACACCCTTACCTGGCAGAAAAGTCATCAAGGTAGAGATGAGCTTTTAACGCTCTTCTTTTACCATGTTTATTATGCATTCATTGTTTCACATACAAATGATTAGAGCCATGTGTTCTTCTAACTCCACGTTTGTGTGTATCTAGGACGCTCTCTCTGAGGTGTCCCCAGTGGTGTATGTGGACACCCTAGAGGGGGACGCCGAGGGTCACGTCCGCTTCAAGACTCCAGCAGAGGCCAAGGCCATCATTGACGCTCGCACCGAGCTGCAGCACAAACACAGCTGGCAGCTGGAGATCCTTTCTGGTAGGCTGACTCTCCCACTACTACCACTATAGTTCACCAAGGGCCCTGTTCAAATAATCTTTATTTGCAACCTTTCTTCCTCCCTTTGAGGCAAGCGCT